>NC_064640.1:578462050-578762050 GCF_023864345.2 Schistocerca serialis cubense | reverse complement strand
TTCTCTTGAGAATTGAAAAGCTCCGCTCAGCTTCTGATGTCAAGATAGGCATCGTCATTAGCAGTTCCAAAACTTTTACAGAATCTTCGAAAGCATCACAAAGCTCATCAGCGAAAGAACCGGAACTGCGCCAGAAACTGCTCTCAAGAAGACTTGAAGCTCTCACTTGAACTTTATCATCTCCAGTAATATAAATCTGTCCGTAATTTCAAGGTGTTTGTATCAAAAATTTGTCTTGTGCTTGTATTTGCCACACTGTTAACTTCAAATAAGTTGGCTACAGTGAGGCGTCCAGTGAACTGAAAACGTAATTTCATTTCAGGAAGGATGGCACTGCACACTTCCAAAGTATCTCTGTGTTTACTATCTTCAACAATCCGTGCTTCCTTGGCAGATACTGTTTCGTCATTTTCAAAAATAAGCTCGTTAATGAGGGAGTCAGTCTCTGATGTTTTGAATTGCCGTTTCAATGTTGAGAATGTCTTGTGCTTTATTCGGTTCATTTATCTCCTTTTGAAACTGATTAAAAAGTAGTCCACATGAGACATTCTCTTACAGAAAAATGATATCCAGAAAATGAATTCATTATCTTGCAGTTTTCGGTTGTGTGAACCGGCTTCCTCAATAGTAGCGGATAGTTCTATGCTCTCACTTGTTTCAGTGGCGTCCATGACACTAATAAGGTCTTCCCTGTTTTCATAAACATCCTTTACAGCTCGCGAATGGTAATTACATCTCGTGACATACACAAGGGGGCAAGCTTTCCTGAATAATACTAAGCATTACTTTTGACTTCTGTGGCGAATTTGAAAAGAAAGACGAAATACCTGAAACATAAACACAAAAAAAAAGATGCGGGCTTGTCGATTAACAGAGGCTACCGTAGGTTTGATAAGGTTGAACTGGTGCGCATAAGAATGGATGTAGTCTGCATTTGGGTAATATGTCTTTAATTAATATCTGTACTCCATTTGACTTGCCACTCGTAACATTTGCACCGTCGTAATACTGAGCTATTAGTTTTGCTCGGTCATCGCCAGGTAAGGGTTCAATTTCTTTCAAAATATTCTCTGATACAGTTTGAACATTCGGACTTTCTGGTTCAACAAAGTTCCAAAACCTTTCAACGGGATTTTCTGCAACAACTTATCGCAAACAATAACCAACTGAGATTTGCAAGAGACATCTGTGGTTTCATCCGCGATTATTGCAACATAATCGGCACGTCTTACTTATTTACGAACTTCCTCATAGTATACTTCTAATGTGCTTTGGCCCTGATTCATACACAACAAATGTTCACAGTCTTAACGTCGTTCGATAAAATATTGCTAGCAAGCAGTTCACTGAAAATAATATTTTCGCCTTAAATTGTCCTACTTCTTAACACAGGTGTTACCCACTGACGACAGCCTTTACTTCTTTTTTAAAGGACTGTACAGTACACGAAATGTGGCAATGTAGGCGCGCCCCAGCTGCGGCCGCGCATGCGCTCGTACTGGTGCCATTATGTGCGGCGCGGGGAGGCGCAACTCTGCAATTTGTGACTGAACCGTAATCGAACCCTTCCTTTTCTACCCCCTGGAAAATCTCATTTTACCGCGCAGGGGATAATTACCCCCAAGGTTGGGAACCACAGGTCTGAGTTTAGTCCTCATAGCAGCGCATGGCTTACTGACATTTCAGATCCAGATAACAGTTTGATGCAGACAAAAAAATACATAAATATTCTGAACTGGTGCAACCATTACAGTCAGCATGGCATCGTTGGTCATCGGGGCTCAGTTCGAAGCGGGACTCACCACTGAAGACAATTCTACTCCAGCTAATGAGATGCCAGGCCGAAGACGTACACTATGTGATCAAAAGTATCCGGACACCCTCCAAAACATAGGCCTAAGTTTTTCATATTAGGTGCATTGTGGTGCCACCTATTGCCAGGTACTCCGTATCAGCGACCTCAGTAGTCATTAGACATCTTGAGAGAGCAGAATGGAGCCGGCCGGAGTGGCCGAGCGGTTCTAGGCGCTACAGTCTGGCACCGCACGACTGCTATGCTCGCAGGTTCGAATCCTGCCTCAGGCATGGATGTGTGTGATGTCCTTAGGTTAGTTAGGTTTAATTAGTTCTAAGTTCTTGGGGGACTGATGACCTCAGATGTTAAGTCCCATAGTGCTCAGAGCCATTTGAACCATTTTTGAAGAGCAGAATGGGGCGCTCCACGGGATTTCGAACGTGGTCCGGTGATTGGGAGTCACTTGTGTCATACGTCTGTACGCGAAGTTTCCAAATGCCTAAGTCCGCTGTTTCCGATGTCATAGTGAAGTGGAAACGTGAAGGGACACGTGCAGCAGAAAAGCGCACAGGCCGACTTCGTCTGTTGACTGACAGAGACCGCCGATAGTTGAAGAGGGTCGTAATGTGTAATAGGCAGAAATCTATACAGACCATCACATAGGAATTCCAAACTGCATCACGATCCACTGCAAGTACTATGACGGCGGTCCGATGGCAGGTTGTGGGTATGGCGAATGCCCGGTGAACATCAGCCAGCGTGTGTAGTGCCAAGAGAAAAATTCGAAGGCGGTAGTGTTAAGGTGTGGTCGTGTTTTTCATGTTGCACCGCTTGTTGTTTAGCGTGGCACTATCACAGTACCTTCTTGCTTCGCACTGTTGAAGAACAATTCGGGGATGGCGATTGCATCTTTCAACACGATCAAGCACCTGTTCATAATGCGTGGCCTGTGGCAGAATGGTTACACGACAATAACATCCCTGTAATTGACTGTCCTGCACAGATTCCTGACCTGAATCCTATAGAGCACATCTGTGATGTTTTGGAATGCCGACTTCGTGCCAGGCCTCACCGACCGACATCGATACCACTCCTCAGTGCAGCACTCCGTGAGGAATAGGCTGCCATTACCCAAGAAACCTTCCAGCACCTGATTGAACGTATGCCTGCGAGAGTGGACGCTGTCATCTAGGCTAAGGGTGGGCCAACACTATATTGAATTCCAGTATTACCAATGTAGGGCGCCACGAACTTGTAAGTCACTTTTACTCAGGTGTCCGGATACTTTTGATCACATAGTGTATCTGGTCACGCCCCAGACAGCGGTAGGATACCAACCTGACTGTCGTTCACCGTACGGCCCGGCAACCGGGAGTAACGGTTGGGTTCCATTTGTTTCCGTAGGAGAACCCCTTCTGTTGTCATGCGCGCTACCGATACCGCACAGACCTACTTCGACGATATTCTGCACCTCGTTTTATTGCCATTAATGGCAAGCTGCCCAGGGATTTCATTTCAATATGATGCCCGCCAGCACACGGTACATGCTTACCAAAACCTACCATGGCCACGAAGATCGCCCAGACCTTTCCCCAAGTGAGGACGTCTGGAGCATTATGGGCAGCGCCCTCCAACCAGTTCAGGATTTTGATGATCGAACGCGCCATTTGGATGTGATATCCCTCAGGACGACATCCACAAGTTCTATCAGTCAATGCTAAGCCAAATAATTGCTTGCATAAGGGCCAGAAATGGACGAACACATTGTTGACTTATTCAGTTTATCCTCTTTGTCTTGAATAAATAATTCAATTTTTCTGCAACTGGAAGTGTGTGTGTGTGTGTGTGTGTGTGTGTGTGTGTGTGTGTGTGTGTGTGTGTGTGTGTGTGTGTTTGTTTGTACATGTACAGCACATCTACATATTTCCATCCCATTCGAATAATTCCTTCGTGGTGCGTCGTTTTCTTTTCCCCTTAGTGTATCTGAGTAATTTGAAATCCAAGTACTGGTTCTGAACATAAGGGAGATGACGAATCAAATGCCGGTAATCACGGATGGATTGCGAGAATTATTAATAAGCTGATAAATTTGATTGGCTGTTTTCACCCTGGTACGTAATTTTTCTACCAGCATTCCCAGGATAAAGCAGTTAATGCAGTGGTCTGCAAAATTTTCAGTTTTCTGGAAGCCAAATTAGTAAAGTAGTCCTGATATGATGGGTCTGTTGAAATGGTAGACTTCAGCCGTTTCGTTCAAAATCACGCTTCCGCTTAGGGAGACGCTGGAGTACACGTTTGACGCCCTTACATTAACACTTGTTCCATGTATCATGAACAAATTTCTTAATGATGTGGAACGTGTCAGTTTAACACATTATTATATTACAATTGCTACTTCACATCTAGAAATTCATCTATTGACTGGAAGTTGTGATTCAGAAGTTCTTGTGATTTGTTTTTAGATGCTGGTCACACTTTCAGTACTTTTGGGTAAATGGCCAAAGACTTTTCTGGCAGCATAATTCACCCCTTTCTGTGCCAAAGTCAGTTTTAACCCAAAGTAGTGAAGATCATCCTTTCTTATAGTGTTGTAGCTATGCACTTTGCTATTGTTTTTAAATTGGTATGGATTATTAACAACAAGTTTCGTAAGTCAATACATGTATTGCGAAGGTACTGTGAATATCTCTAAAACCTTAAATAAATGTCTGCAAGGTGATCTTGGGTGGGCTCCAGCTATTATTCTGATCATGCGCTTTTGTGCGGTGAATACTTTCTCTCTTAATGATGAATTACCCCAAAATGTGATGCCATATGAAGGCAGTGAATGAAAATAGGCGTAGTGGGCCAATTTACGGATACGTTTATCACCAAAATTTGCCCTAACCCCAATAGGTATAAGTAGCTGAACCTGAGCGTTTCAGCAGATCGTCAGTGTGTTTCTTCCAATTCTATTTCTCATCAGTGCACACATTCAGAAATTTTGAATATTGTGCTTTAGCAACAGACTTCGGTTCAGTCTCTACACTGATAAGTCAATATATTATGATCACCTGCTTAATAGCTTGTTTGCCCGTCTTTGTAACGAAATACATCACTGATTCTGCGTAACAGGGATCTGACAGTTTGTTGATCGATTTGTGGAGGTATGTGACATTAGATGTCTACGCACAGATCATGTAATTCGCGTAAATACCGGGTCGCTGATTTGCGTAAGCGGTGATGGCGACCGATAGCGACCCAGATGGGTTCCGTAGGATTTACATGTGGTTGCCAAGACATCAATGTGACTTCACTATAATGCTGCTCAAACCACTGTAGCACGGTTCTGGCTCCGAATGGTTCAAATGGCTCTGAGCACTATGGGACTTAACATATGAGGTCATCAGTCCCCTAGAACTTAGAACTACTTAAACCTAACTAACCTAAGGACATCACACACTCCATGCCCGAGGCAGGATTCGAACCTGCGACCGTAGCAGTCGCGCGGCTCCGGACTGAAGCGCCTAGAACCGCTCCGCCACCGCGGCCGGCTGTTCTGGCTCAGAGACACCGACAATTATACTGCTGAAAGATAACATCGCCGTCGGGGAAGGCATCTGGCATGAAGGTTCGCAGCTGTCAGCTTGTCTTCGATTACTACCAGAGGTCTCACGCAAGCCCACGAGAATGCCTCCCATAGTTTACTGCTGCTCCCACCAGTCTGCGTCCGTGAGGCGCTGCACGTTTCGAGTCGCCGTTCACCTCGATGATGACGTTTGTGGAGACGACCAGCGAACTAATGTAACGAAAATGTGATTGACCGGAGGAGCCGACTGTCGAATCCCGATGGTCCCATGCCCATTGCAGTCGTAATCGACGATGTCGTTGGGTCAACATGTGAACACACAGTGGTGGTCTGCTGCGGTGCTCCATATTAAACAATGTACAATGAACGGTGTGCCCCGAAACACTTGTGCATGCACCAGTACTGTCCTCTTTTGGCAGAGATGCCACGGATCACTGTGTATCCTTCATTACAGAGCAGACAGGCCTCCGAACCCCACGTTTGTGAAAAATCTTGGAGATCCAACCATTTACCGCCTTAGTGGTGGTTTCACTGTCGTTCTACCTCTTTCCGTAGATGCTCATGATAGTAGCACGTCAGCATTCGACCAGCTTCGCCGTTTTCGAGATACTCTTTCACAGGCTGTGTGTAATAATAATAATAATAATAATAATAATAATAATAATACATGTTCAATTACCCGAAAGTTTCTAAATGCGATGTAACATATACCGTACAGTTAAAGGGAAGTCACGCTTGATCAAGGTCCGCGTCACTTTCCATTTTTAGCCAGACATAACGTCTGAGAAAGGAAAGAAATAATAATAATAATAATAATAATAATAATAATAATAATAATAATAATAATAATAATAATATGCCGTTTGTGAAAGTGAGTGGGCAGATGTTCAGAGCAATTGAGTGCCAGCAACTATTAACGGTCATATTAACATGTCTAATAAACTTATCGGCTGTGACTTGCCGCGTAAAATATGGGAAACGCCCGAAATAACGCGTACAAACTTCGGCAGAGGCGAGGCTTTACTTCTTAAATGGGGTAAACTGCTTACACCTTCATGTGACTGGAATGGAGCCCCAGAATATCTGCGTAGCGCAAGAGTGCCAAAAACGACCCTCTCTGGGTGACACGATGGACCTGCAAAAATTATCCACAGCTGCGACAAGTGGATTGAGTAATCAGATATTAACTTCTATAGTTTAAGCTTGTATTTTACTTTTGACTATACTCTTCTTTGTCCTCTTATCAGTGAAATGATTCTATATAGACAGTATTTTGCTTGATATTTGTACATGCAATACGTAGAATGAAAAATATGTACACTTTAAAAAATCCTAGACCATGATTTGTTGGGGCACTCGTTGCAAGAGCACACTAATCTTGATCAGTAAAAATTTGCGTTGTTAGTTAGCGAAACTATTCACTTGGATCTGTTTTGGGAATGAGGATAGGTTTTTTATTTCTTCTGTAGCGGTTTCTGTACTGGAAAACTGGAAGATATTAGGCACGTAGTGCGTTATATCTGACAGTCATAATTCATCTCTCCAATTGCGCAATCCGATTTTCCAATATATCATAAAAAAAACAACTGCGTGATGGTACACTGACTTCCTATGGTAAAGTGACGAGGTGCGGCCATAGACAGTATGCCCTTGTTGGTTGACCAGTGTTATGCTGTTTCTTAGAGAATTACACTGTCATTGGCAAATTTAAAAGTATTTATTTTCTTATTGCCTCAAGTAGACTTAGATTTCTTCGGAATCCAAACTGATCTTCCACGACTCACAAAAAAGTTTATTTTGTTGTTAAAAACAAACTTCGCCGTTTGTAAATGTGCTGATTAATTATTAAAAAAAGAAAAAAAATCAAATGAACGAGAACAGTTCTTTAGTTTGGCGGTTTGCGGTGTAGTTAATATCTCCAGAGGTAACTCAGATTGGTAAACTGGAGTTTAATCACTGCTGGCAACAGTTTGCAACCTCTCCAATAGCTGTGGTTCGTCGATTCCGTTTCCAGTTGCCGAGTTCGCCGTTATTGCTTCAGAGTAAATTGATACTGCGCCCCCCCCCCCCCCAAATGAGATACTAGCACGTATGCGCCCGTTTCTGAAACATGGGTGCAGTCAACGATAAAGACTAATTAGTTCAATGTGACGCAGTGAACTGGGAGTTTTGAGGCTACTGGGGAACAAGAAACTCGTGATCTTATTGGCGTTCAGTTATTTAGCATTCATTTAATTCTTGTTAATGTCATTGCACTAGCTCATCCTATTCACCAATCCATCCATTCACGCAGCATTAGACACCCATGGCTCTTCAAATTTCATGATTCGCTTCCTCGTTTGTGTGGTCTGCCTACATTTCTTCTCATAGTGAAGGGCCGGTTTGTGTTTTGGGGTTGACCCAATAAATTACATGTTTTGGCGGTCCTAAAAAAATAAAATAAAAACCAGTTCATGTTGCCTAATATTTGTTCACATCAGCTCTTTGATCCCTGTAGTAACGTTACAACTATAGTAATTCTATAAAAATTTTTTACATGTGTTCATATTCAAGGATTTTGTTTTCACGAAGGTGGTTTGTAGAATGATGAATAAAAATTAACGTTTAACATTCTGTCGACAACGTCATTAGAACCAAAGTACAAGTTGGGACAGTGAAGAAAATAGGCCATGTCCTGATCGAAGTATTCGTCCTCCGTCCGAAACGACGGAAGAATGACCGAATGGGGAATTGAATCTTGTTCCTTCAGAATGATAACTGTCGGCTATCACTTTCTCTTTATGGTATTCAAACACTGAAGACCTAGGCTGTAAACAGTGTTAAGGAACAGAGTTACTGCTAGTAAAACGTGGTACGTGATTTACTTTATTCGTATTAGTTGATAGTCCTACGATAAACCGAGAAACGGCATCTCTGTAATTTCAGATTGTCTCAATCGTAACTTTATCAGGATGTGGGCATATAAAAGTGACAAAAACATGTAGTAACGTGAGCAGTGTTGGTGCCAGGAAAATGCTTTTCAAGGACGATTTGTACAAACCCGCGGGTAATGTGGATAATTAATACTCAGATATAAATCACGAATATGTTCCTGAACGCAAATGTGCTTCAGAACTTGGTACTAATCAGGATTACGTAAATAATTATCCAAGAAAGTAAACAGTGTTGTGTCCGTTACCATTGCTTACATGAATTTGCATGACAGTCTAATGACAGAAATGATAAGGGACATCTTAAACATTGTGTACATGTTGTAATAAGGCGAAAATAAAATTAGTTTTTACATTATTCCGAATCACGTATTAAGGTTGTTATGCATTATTATTGCAAAAATCTTAATATCATAAACTGAAAGAACTCGGACCTTTAAAATTTGTAATGTTTTGTCAACCCATATTAAGTGCACTATGTTTGCAAGTAAATAATGTTAAGTATTGTGTGGACACCCTATCGTGACAGTTTTAAGTTAATAGTGTTTTGAACTATGGTTGCGTAATGTACTGGTAGGTGTTGGAACTGAACCAACACTGCCAACCGCAGAAAACAGCTGCACTGTAGCCACTACCAAATGCTTTGTGTACACCAATTTGCCTTGTGCTGTAGATTGCATGTTTTTTCTAATTTCTAAATGAGTAAAGACTAATCCTGGTGCATAAAGGGATACTAATGCGACTCTCACCAGAGCAAAATGAATCGGAGCGAGTTCTGTGATCGTTATGTCAGTGCTGCTTTCGTGGAAGCACAGAACGCGGACGTAGGATGGCAGCCCTACAAGATGGGGGCAGGTCTTATTTCTCCGCAACGCACCGCTCCTCTCCCCTTGGGCAATCAAAATTCTCGTTTGTCCGCATAATACCCATTCACATCTTTTTAAAAATAAAATTTTGGATAGAATTTTTCGATTTTAAAAGAATGTCGTTACTCTAGACACATTTGAAAACAGTGACTTGTCTGAATAAAAGATCACAATGGATGTGGTTAAAATAACTTATTAGGAGATTTTATCGAAATTTTACAACGGAATTGCACAGAATCATCACGTCGTCCCTTACCATCGTTTACAGCTCTGATCTTCATATACTACATTTTTTCTTCAACAATCCTTTATTGAATATAATGAAAATAGCGCGCGCGCGCGCGCACACACACACACACACACACACACACACACACACACGCACACGCACACGCACACACACACACACACACACACACACACACACACACACACACACACACACGAGAATGGTGTTTTATATCCTATTTTACATGTAATATCCATCCGGCCGGTTTTATGGGCTTCCTGCAGCGCGAAACAGGGGCGTGTACGCCATGTCAGTACCAATCCTTGACGTGGTGGCGGAGCAAGTGCTTCACTGTGTGAATCACCTCCAGATGCAGCGCCAACTGCCGAGTCGTAATGCGTCTGTCCTCGCGAATGACTTCAGTTCGTTGCAACATGTCAGGTGAGACAGCCGAGCATGGTCTCCCCAACCGCTGCAAATCGTGGAGCTACGCCGAACCGCCTTCTGGGGCCCATTTCTATATCGTTCATACCGATCGATGCAGTAGGTTAGTCTCGGTAGTGACGTCATTTTCAGTTCTTTGTCCGAATTTCCTATTGAGTGAGCTTCCGAGACGTGTTACCATACCGTTCTCCCGCCGATTTTTCGACAACTGGACCGAGAGGTTTTGGATTTCGGTATGGCCCTGTCGTTCGGTTAGCTGTGGTTTAATTACATATCTGATTTGTTATTTTAAACATATTGAGCGGTTTTAGCTTTGGAATCTGTTTGTGTTACTAAAAATCACCGCAGGTCATGTCCAGTTGTAAAGTGAGTTGATAATAGACTATTTTCCTTTGTTAGAAATATAGTTGGTTAGGTTAGGTTGTTACTGTGAATGACTGTAACATCAAAAAAAGTTTTCGGTCAGTATTCTCTCAAAATACCTGTTATTTTTATGCCATTAAGAGTTTACAGATCATTAAATATCAAGACATCGGCTCTGCTTACGTGTGGTACATGAGTGTTAGCTGAAATTACTAGTGACTTCGCTTACTCTTTGCCGCAAATGGTTTACTTACTAATTATCGAAATGTGTTTAAAACTTTCAAGCAAGAATGCAGATGAATTGCGTGAAGTCTGATAGAGGAAACATTCCAAAATTTCATGCATTTACGTCTTACGCCCGCATCATACGGCAACTAAGTCAGCCTGCGTCTCTTTCGAATGGAATTACATAAATAAAGCACCGACAGCATGCGATTCGCAGTTGCGAAGTTGGTAAAGCAACGAACTGCCGTGACAAAGGCGTAGGTTGGTATACCGATGGAAAAAAAAAAAACGATGGACGCCTCTTCGTGTTTGCAACACATTCTGAGACTTCGTTAGTCGTCGAAGTTAAGCATTTTTCTGAAATATTCGTTGTAATTTACACGTAAGAGCGCGCCTTATCAGAAAGAGTATCTCCGATTTCGTGACTTCCATCTGTTTAAGAAATGAAAGATGAAATTACTGTGCGTGAATCAACTGAGAGTGACATTTATATTACTTCTTGTCCCAAATAATTCACCATTTTTTTTCTGAATACGTAGCGATTTCCGAGAGTGTGGTCAGACAGGAATCTAAGAGCACAACGTAAATTACTGCCAATGAAACTAGCAGCAATCGTCTTTATACTATAGCTTGTCACAAGTATTTATCTTCGATCGAATCCTTAACAACAGTAGACAGGGATGAAAGGTTCCCGCCACAATATTTTCAGACTATACCACCATATATGAAATATTTTGATACATCAGATGCGTGTTATAAACTACAACGAACTTCTATAGCTGGATTCGCCACACTCTCTCGAAAAGACGATTTTTTAAATTTTGTTTTTATGAACCAAACCGTTGATGTATCAATAGGGAAGTACGCTACTTCATCATTTGGATCTCTAGGAGCGGGCTGCGATCACATTCTATGTATCTTCTTATTATTGCACACTCCCTTAAACAATTTTTCGGATTCGTGGTGATGTGTTCCGTCTACGCAACTACTTGAAGAACGTTTATTCCCATGCGAATTTCGCTTCTTTTATTTGTGGAGCATCATCACGAATAAAGGAAGTGAAACGTGTACGGCAGTAAAGAAACTGCCTTGCAATTAGTTGCATAGACGGAACGTACCTCCATGAATTTTGAAGCCACTAAGGAATGACGGAAAACAGAAAAAATGACGATTTTTTCGGGTGTTTCTATAGATGTATTTGTGCAATGTGCTACTACACTCCATTCCTAACTCATATTCCGAAACGTGAAATCCAAAACAAGACGTCGATATGAATGGAGAATAAAATGACATAATATGACATTTACGACAGTTTCCAGAACACAGTCGATGTTCTATTGTTATAATGCATTCATGGAAGCCCGTGGTCAGCGAAATTTGAACAGTATTACGTACTCTAACCACACTTTTCGGTACTGTGAAGAATGACATGCCTGTGTTGGCTGCTAGCCACTTCGAGTTCGTGCACTGAAATGCGCATGCGCGGATCTGAGGCAGATGCGTTTCATTGTTTGGCGCGAGGAGAACTGACAACAGCGTTTCGGTTCGCTAGGACCGTTCGGCATCGCTTTCGACATTCTTACTGAATAATGTTGGGGCTTTCGAAAACAAGACCGTTTGGTGCGCTCGCGTACCGAACCGATCGGCAAAATGGCGGAAAGATGTCGAATAGGGCCCTGATGACCTCCCCTCTGTGCCTAGCGACTAATTCTGTCGACAGCAGATACTCTGTATACTTTGCACAAGAGTTTCAACCGTCATTTTAAAACTGTCCTGCAGCTACACCAGTTGTCGGAAATGACGGAAACTAGGCGCACTCACCCAGGAGACTTCAAGTAATACATACGTAACGTTTCTGCACTACTTTCTTGGCAACCCTCGTGGGAAGTGCCAGTCGCTTATTGTATACAACTCTTAATGGCAAAATATGGAGAAGAATAGGGGAGCAAGGAAATTGGCCGTATACTTCTAGAAGGAACCATCCTATCACTCCCCTTCAAACTATGGATACCTGAATCAGGATGGGTTAACGGGAGATGTTTCTGGACTTTTTCCTCCAAATCCATTATGTTCACTCATTGATCATTAATACTGTGTAGAGGAATCTGTGACACTTCCATACTGCAAAAATTGGTATCACTGTGAAGGAATGTACAGTGTATCACTTCAGTATTTTTGTCAGTAGTTTATCCATGATACTGTTAGAGGACGATGGGCCGTGAAGAGGAGCACACACATGCTTGTTTAGTTGGTACAGAAATTTGTAATGTATGTCGTTGGAGTTATTATTCACTGGGGTGCTCTACAAGTTAGTACCTGGGTGTACAAAACTGAAGGACAAAAGTAATTTTCGCATGATATCACTACCAAGCAACGTAGCTCGATGAAAGTTGCGCCATACACAGAAAGAAGTGCTCCAGTAAAGCACAGAAGGTAACTGAAAGAGATATGCGATGAGGCGGACAAAAAATGGTTCAAATGGCTCTGAGCACTATGGGACTTAACATCGGAGGTAATCAGTCCCCTAGAACTTACAACTACTTAAACCTAACTAACCTAAGGACATCACACACATCCATGCCTGAGGCAGGATTCGAACCTGCGACCGTAGCAGTCGCGCAGTTCCAGACTGAAGCGCGTACAACCGCTCGGCCACACTGGCCGGCTGAGGCGGACAGAATGGACACTTTTATTCATGGACAATAATTACACGGAAGTCAGTGGGATTTCTAAAAGATGGGAAGTGTTTCTTAGAAGGATGTGTGATGATCACGGACGGCAATGAATGCCCTGCGATGTGCCCCCTTGCTGGCCATGAGGTTGGTAAGGAGCTCTTGTGGTACGTCGTTCCATTGATCCACAAGCGCGGTTGACAGCAGCTGGATGGTCGTCGGTACATGTTGGCGTGCGGCAAGAATCCATGAAAACTGAGCCCGGTGAAATTTGCGCGTAACTAGAAATCTGTGAAATCTGCGCCAAACACCCGGTCCCTCTGTACCACAGCTCCCTAGACAAGGCTGAACTGCACCCCCATAGATTTCCTCTACCACAGTAGCCGACTGTCTGCACAAACAACCTTAGTACCGCTCTAGCTGTCGTAGAGTTGATATCGTGCGACTTGTGTGTTTCTGTCGCACTAATTCCGATATGGAAGGTTAAATACCATTCGCAGTAAGCCGTGTTGCCGCTATGAAGGTTATTCTGACATAGTGAAGAGAACGAAACAAGACGGGTCTGTGATGTGGCGCTCTCAAGACAGAAACCAAACCACTGCCGAGGAATGCTTAAAACCAAGAATTCGACAGTGCTTTTTTCACTAGAGCATCGAAGTGGAGCTCTGGATGACGCTCAGTTGTAAGAAAGGAAGACTTTGAACGAGGCGAAGAAAAGGACGGGAGAGGAAGAGACTTCAGTTTCCAAAATATATTCAGAGGAGCTGGGATGCCCACATAATCGAGGGTATGATTTTGTTACTGAAATGCCAGAGCAGCAAACTATGAAGAGAACTTTATACTATAAATTGGATAAACCACAGGGAAATAAGAGACATCCGCAGAAAGAGTCGAAACTGACCTCAAAGCAAAGTTACTAGCAATGAGTGATGGCAGTAGTTACGCAGTTTTTTGTTAAGCGACGACAAATTAGGAGAAAGGATAATAATTTTTAGCGGAGGAGAAGGGGGAGAGGCTCTAAAAAACTTTTTTATGGATGGTAAGTTCAAGTGTTGTAGCAATTAGTTTTCGCGAATATACACCATTTCCGCCGACTTTGTGAGCACAAATAGAGAGACAAACATCAACCCAGTTGCCTTTGCATTACCGCCAAACAAACGAAAAGAGACATACATCCGTCTTTTTCGAAATTTGGTGGAAAATATTCCAGAATCGAAACCCGCAAACGTGACTGGATTTCGGATCAGCAGCGATTTCTGCGATTGAAGTTGTACTACCGATAATGGAAGAGCATGGTTGTTATTTCCATATGAAAAAGTCTCTCTGGAGAAAAGTCATTAATACAAAGAAAATAATGACGTGCGACAACAAATTCGCATGTGTGCTACTGTGGCGTTTCTACGACATGAAGATGTGTGTGATAACTGGCTCGAGTTACATTCACAGGCACCAGATATTCCCAGGCTTTCTGAGTTTTTATGACCACTTTGTAGACTGACGGTTGGAAAAATTAAGAGAACCTCAGCCTTTGGAATTGCTACAAATGGCGCCATCGAACGACCAACGCTGTATAAGGCTGACACCACAAAATCAATAACATGCCTGCGAAACCAAATCCTAAAATCAATTATATAATGAGGTGTATCAATAGTGAATCAGAAAATTGAGCGTGCACATTAATGAGGACAAGCTGAGTATGGAAGGTAAACAGAAAAAAGAAACCAGTCTACATGAAACGGGTTGAAATGTTGGAAAAAGGTAGTAAAAAAAGCACAAAGAGGGTGGTTAGATCAGCTATCTCATACCTACAAAAACTTGACTAAATTTATCAAAAGGTGTATATAGACAGAAATATTTGCAAAATGTAAATAGCAACTTATAAATATAAGAACTGAAAATAGGTATATTGCTGATGCTTATAAACTGATTTTAAACATGCTTAAATGACAATAACTTACTTTTGCCATTTAGCCTGTTCAAAGCGTGGATAAAGATTGATGAAAATCTGATTATTTTTAGAAACCTGAGCTCAATTCTGTGGCTGAGCATACCAAATTTAGTTTACCATGGTTTCTCAGATCATTCCATTCAAATGCTGGGATGGTACCTTAAGGAGGCCGTGGTTGCTTCCTCCCCCTCCAATAACCACAGATTCGAGCGAGAGCTAAATCTGAACGATAATAACAGCAGACGCGACGTGAAACGCCGACACAAAATTTGTTTTCGCTATGTCGTTATGACGATGACTGAAGATCTTCTGAACTAAAATTATAAATATCACTGGAATGCAAACTTTGTTTCTGTGAGTGAACTTGGCATTCACTTTATAAGGCTTCTAAGACACATACACATACTTTAATCACGTTAAGGTAAGATTCGTGAGCTATTTAAATGTTATTGAATGCCGGCCGTAGTGGCCGAGCGGTTCTAGGCGCTTCAGTCTCGAACCGCGCGACCGCTACGGTCGCAGGTTCGAATCCTGCCTCGGGCATGGATGTGTGTGATGTCCTTAGGTTAGTTAGGTTTAAGTAGTTCTAAGTTCTAGGGGACTGGTGACCTCAGAAGTTAAGTCCCACAGTGCTCAGTCATTTGAACCATTTTGTTATTGAATGTCTTGATGATATTTGCAGTAATCAATTTCGAACTTGTACAGGACTACATAGGGAATTCCCTATCTGGTTACCTACACATCCAGTATTTTACTCTAGTTCAGACTAACACTTATGCAGTGGCGTAGCTAGGTAGTTTGGTACCTGGCGCAGACTTTTAATTTGTCAGCCCCCCCTCCCCCACCTCACAAAAGCAAATGGCTCTGAGCACTATGGGATTTAAGATCTATGGTCATCAGTCGCCTAGAACTTAGAACTACTTAAACCTAACTAACCTAAGGACATCACACAACACCCAGTCATCAGAAGGCAGAGAAAATCCCTGACCCTGCCGGGAATCGAACCCGGGGTGTATCTGTTTCTTGTAGAAAGCTGTTAATGCAGTCTTAACATTAGCCTCAGTTCGCAGCGCTCTGCATAGCATGGCTGGAAAATGCGAGCTCGGAAACCTCTGGGATGCGTAACCCACCTCTTCTACCTGATGGGCAAGGGGATTAGTGGACCCTTTCTCGACCCTTTCTGCGCTTAAATTCCGCTGGGCGCTAATTTCAGTGGGCGCAATTTTCAGTACAGCGTGTAGCAATACCTATCCCCAACGCGTCCCACACGTGCTCGAAACTCGAGGGAACAGTAGGCCACTCCAGTCACCGAATATCCTCTCGTTCCAATCTCTCTTCCATATGCGCTGTTCGAAGCAGTCGCGGATTGTCATTCAAAATGACGCCGGGGCGAAATGCAACTTTGAAAAAACGTAAACGGGGAGGAATACAGTGTCACAATAACAATGACTGGTGAGTGTACCGTGTTCAAAGATTTGGAGGTCAGTACGCTCATGTAATATTATGCCTCCTCACGCCATAACACTTGGAACGCCAAAACGATTGTGTTCGACAGTGTTCGTGTGTGAATTCCGTACCCTCGCGGCGAGCGATTGGAACACGTAATGCACCCACGAACAGTGTCGAAAACGATCGTTTCGGTGGTCAGGATGTTACGGTGTGGAGAGAGAGAGAGAGAGAGAGAGAGAGAGAGAGAGAGAGAGAGAGAATATGAATGAATGTTGAATGGGCGTACTGACTTCAAAATCTTAGAAAGCGGGACATTCACTGGTCAACGTTATCGTGACACTGTAACGATCCCCCATATGCGTATATTTAGAGTTGCATTCGGCACTGACTGCTGTTTTGTAAATAACAATGCGCGAGTGCTTGGAAACGCGCACATGGAGATGCTCTTTGAAAAAGAGGATATTCGGCGAACAGACTGGTATACCCATTCCTCCGACTTAGATCCCATTGAGCACGTATGGGATGCGTTGGTGAGAGATATTGCATCACGCCAACATGTACCAACGCCCATCCAGCAGCTTTCAACCGCGCTGGTGGAAGAATGGAACGATCTGCTTGAAGAGAACAATTTACCAACCTTGTGGCCAGCATGGGAGCATGCGTTGCCGTCTGTTGTGATCACGCACCTTGTTAACAAACATATGCCGCCTTTCATAATGTCCAGGGGACCATGATAAATTGTGGTGACTTCAGTGTAATTATTGTCGTTGAATAAAAGTGTCGTTTTTGTCAGTTCCTTCTATGTGTCAGCTATGTTACTTGCCAGTGACATGCGAAAGTTACTTTCGTCCTTAGGTTTTGCACACCAGTGTAATTTGATTGGTGCTGTTGGGCGCGCGCCCTCGTGTGTGTGTGTGTGTGTGTGTGTGTGTGTGTGTGTGTGTGTTTGTTTGATTTTACCGGATAACACCACTACATGCTATCCTTCCTCGTTCCTGTTTAGATTCGCCTAGTCAGTTGACATGAAAACTTGAATGTCGGGTTTAAAAAGTAATGTCACACTGAAATATTTCCTCATCTTTTACAGAATAGCGTAATGTAGGTTTATTTTTTTCTGGATGCTACTGTCTGTCAGAGATACTAGAAAACTTGTTTAACAGATAGCAAGGTCTGTTTGGCCGTTGAGAATTTATATGGCAAGAGCTGTAGCATTGCACATAATTATCTTGTAATTGAAATGGACGTTGTATACAACTTGTTGCTTGAACTCAGGATGACCCAATGTACACAACTGGCCATTAAAATTGCTACACCAAGAAGAAATGCAGATGATAAATGGGTATTCATTGGACAATTATATCATACTAGAGCTGACATATGGTAACATTTTGTGCGGCTGATCCCGGCGGAGGTTCGAGTCCTCCCTCGGGCATGGGTGTGTGTGTGTGTGTGTGTGTGTGTGTGTGTGTGTGTGTGTGTGTGTGTGTGTGTGTGTGGTTGTCCTTAGGATAATTTAGGTGAAGTAGTGTGTAAGCTTAGGGACTGATGACCTTAGCAGTTAAGTCCCTTAAGATTTCACGCACGTTTGATTACATTTTTACGCAATTTGGGTGCATAGATCCTGAGATATCAGTACCCAGAACAACCACCCCTGGCCATAATAACGGCCTTGATACGCCTGGGCATTGTGTCAAACAGAGCTTGGATGGCGTGTACAGGAACAGCTGCCCATGCAGCTTCAACGCAATACCACAGTTCATCAAGAGTAGTGACTGGCGTATTGTGACGAGCCAGTTGCTCGGCCACCATTGACCAGACGTTTTCAGTTGGTGAGAGATCTGGAGAATGTGCTGGCCAGGACAGCAGTCGAACATTTTCTGTATCCAGAAAGCCCGTACAGGACCTGCGACATGCGGTCGTGCATTATCCTGCTGAAATGTAGGGTTTCGCAGGGATCGAATGAAGGGTAGAGCCACGGGTCGTAACACACCTGAAAAGTAACGTCCACTGTTCAAAGTGCCGTCAGTGCGAACAAGAGGTGACAGAGACGTGTAACCAATGGCACCCCATACCATCACGCCGGTTGATACGCCAGTATGGCGATGACGAATACACGCTTCCAATGTGCGTTCACCGCGATGTCGCCAAACACGGATGCGACTATCATGATGCTGTAAACAGAACCTGGATTCATCCGAAAACATGACATTTTGCTATTCGTGCACCCAGGTTCGTTGTTGAGTACACCATCGCAGGCGCTCCTGTCTGTGAATCAGCATCAAGGGTAACCGTAGCCATGATCTCCGAGCTGATAGTCCATGCTGCTGCAAACGTCGTCGAACTGTTCTTGCAGATGGTTGTCGTCTTGGAAACGTCCGCATCTGTTGACTCAGAGATCGAGACGTGGCTGCACGATCCGTTACAGCCATGCGGATAAGATGCCTGTCATCTCGACTGCTAGTGATACGAGGCCGTTGGGATCCAGCACGGCGTTCCGTATTACCCTCCTGAACCCACCTATTCCATATTCTGCTAACAGTCATTGGATCTCGACCAACGCGAGCAGCAATGTCGCGATAGGCTACAATCCGACCTTTAACAAAGTCGGAAACGTGATGGTATGCATTTCTGCCCCTTAAACGAGGCATCACAACAACGACATTCCAACAGGAAACGCCGGTCAACTGCTGTTCGTGTATGAGAAATCGGTTGGAAACTTTCCTCATGTCAGCATGTTGTAGGTGTCGCCACCGGCGCCAACCTTGTGTGAATGAATGCTCTGAAAAGCTAATCATTTGCATATCACAGCATCTTCTTCATGTCGGTTAAATTTCGCGTCTGTAGCACTTCCTCTTCTTGGTGTAGCAATTTTAATGGCCAGTAGTGTAATACCTCAAACTGTTTTCCAGTTGATTGATTAACAGCAAGCTAAATGTTCATTCTATACCTGAACTTGAGTTTTTCTACGGACGGAGTTTTGTTGACGTTAGAAGTCTCGACCCATCGAAGAGGTGCCGTGGACTCCCATTCCGGAGATCCTAGATTTGTTTTTCGAGGCTTTCCCAAATCGCTTAAGGCAAATGTTCGAATGGTTGACTTGGAAATGAAGGGGCCGATTCCCTTCCCCATTCCGAGCTTGAGCTCTATCTGCAATAAACTCGTCGTAGACTAGATGTTGAGCCCCAATCTTCTTTACTTTCCTTAAAAGCCCTAAGTTACGCCATGGTTCTAGTCATGTTAAGTGTAACAGTCCCATATGAACTTTATGTACTTCTCGTGTTATAAATACAATAAAGTGAAGTATTGCTTTGTTCAAGCTATACTTCGACCCATAGTGGCACAACAACAGTATTACAGCTAAAAAAGTGACATTTGCGCAAATGTCTTAAATTACTTAGAAAATAAATTTTCACAGGAAAGTTATTTTTCCAGAAGGCTAATATGTATACATGCTCACAACACACATTCGTCGGAATGCCACATTTTTAATAATACGAGAGTTGTCCAGAAAGTAAGTTCCGATCGGTCGCGAGATGGAAACCACAGTGAAAACCAGAAACGTTTTATTAGCAACAGTTAGGTACACCTTCCACTTACTTCTCTACATAGTCGCCGCTCCAACTTCGAGTTTTATCGTAGTGTTGTATCAGCTTTCCAATATCTTCGTCATAGAAAGCAGCCGCATGTGCTTTCGGCCAGTTACCTGCACTGGTCTGCAGCTCGTTGTCTGTGTAAAAAATGTGTCTTCATTACCAGCGGTTCTTGTGAGCAGAGATAAGACTCAGGAGGAGCCAATTACGGACTGTATTGTGAGTGATCAAACACTTCTCATCAGAAACGCTGCAGGAGCGTCTCCATTACCCCTGCAGTGAGCGGCCGAGAATTGGCATGAAGAAGGAACTGCTCGACAGTTCTGTTATGTGGGCTGCATGACAGGCGAAATCTCTAGCCAGGCCCTCATACGTGGCGGGAGGCGCAATTCCCTACGCATCTTTGCGAGCTCACTGTTCACTCAAAACTGAAAAGAGCGACGCGACACGATACTAGAGACACTGCCCAACATATCTGTGCAAAGCTTTACCGGATTTTCCTAGTGGTTTCCATTTCGCGACCAATCGGAACTTACTTTCTGGACAACCCTCGTATTATGTTTTGAGGCTGTATCTTCGTTACTTTGGATAGTGGCCTAATAGTTGTACTTCTGAAACGTTTCAATTGGGAACAATGATGCTTTGATTTCGACTTCGTTATTTTCCTTTTTATGAGCGTTTTTTCGCTGAAAGGAATAAAAAATTTGTCTAATATTTGCTCATGACCTTCCCTGCGTCTGTAATACGTTTAAAATCAATTATCGCAAATTAAAGTTAATTTAGTAACAATTTTTGTCAAATAATGTGTGGCGAAGTTGACAGCTTCTTCCCGAATACAAAATGGCTCATAAACTTAAGACACTTGTTGACTCTAAGCAGCATATTGAAGGGGAATGTTTTTATGGACGGAACGGTTGGTGAGGTGAGGTGTGGGAGGTTTCTGGCGGCGAGGCGAGCAATTCTGTTAAGGCGCCACTTGGAGTGTACAAAGGTGGCTTCTACCTTCAACTATTGACCTCTGACAAAAACTTGATTTTAAAATAGATGCATGAGAAGTCACGATAATCTAAGCAGGAAGTACCTGCTTGTTCATATCCTTTCAGAAGGCATACAACAGCATCCATAAGAACAGTTCGATTAATGCCTTCAAATTGTTTGAGGTTACGAAGAATTTTGTTCTATTTATTGAACTGTGGTTTCGAAAGCACACAAGCTAAGATTTAGATGAGTAAGAAAATACCTGAAATTCTGCAGGTGATCACTAGGTTAAAGCAAAGAGATGGACTGTCGGTAATCCTTTTTAGATCATCATGAGGGAATTCCATAAAATAAATTACAAGGAATTCAAATCTACAGGAAAAATGTTTGCATATCTGGCCTATGAGGATGGTATCGACCTATTATTGAGCACTCCTAAGATACTAAGAGAAGCAACTCAGGCCCTAGCTAAATTTGCACCAAAATTTGATCTCTTCCTCAAATCCTTGTCGTGGCAAGACTTACATAGCAATAAATGTACAAGGGGGTTCTCTTTTGTAAGTGATTTGTACATGATGGGACGGGGGGGGGGGACGGGGGGGGGGGGCACCGAGACAGAGCCTTTGCAGTTGCAGTTCCCTTCGTGTGACGAAAGTCTGACGTCCGACTGTCCTTCCTTTGCTATGAAGCTAAGCCAGGAATAGCTGTGTAAGGCCTGGGGTTGTTCAGCACCACGAATAATCTTAGGCCACCGTCGGGAGGTTGTATGTCAGAGGAAAGAGGGATTTTAGTGTAACTGCCAAGACTGTAAGAAAGATACAAGAAAAAAAAGAAAACAGCCTCAACCTTGTCTGGGTATGTATGTACGTTCTATATAAACTAAAGTTTTGAGGGTTTGGTTGGTGCTTCCAACTCCGTTAAGCGACTAAGAAATGGCACTCTTATCGACGGTAAAACAGGAACATAGCATGTAAGAAACCTAATCGAAAGTAAGGAACTTAGTGACCCGAGTAAAAACAGAGCTGCATTCAACAATTACAGTGAAGACGTTGTGACATGCCGAGATGTAACGAACGTAGATGCAGCAGAAGTGGAGAAAGAATTGGAACCAAAAGGTCTCACCGAGCTACACCATATCATGAAAAAGTTTGATGGCATGTTAGAGAAAAATGGCTATATTATATCTCAGTCGAATGAAGCCTTCCATAAGATACTCAGGTAACACCGGCGTACTGAAAGTAAGACCTTCTACGCCAAATTCCCGTAGGTGCTTTATATGCCAGAGGACTGATCGCACTAGTATGCGATACAAAGATGATCAAATATATGGAAGATTGTTTAAGCCACCCATGAATCAAGGACGACATTGTATTCGGCACCATGGTGCATTAACCGCATACGTAAGCGTTCCGTCCGGAGCTGGAAATACCCGAAGTTCAATGAAGACAATAATTATAATCCAAGAAAGTAAGCTAACGATGTGTGTACTATACACAGAAGGCAAACTTTTCAAGGTAATGCACACAGAAACACTTGGCTTCAATACGCCATTTGTGTTCGCACTTGTTAAACCAGTTGTAACAAGTACCTTAGACCGTAACTACAAAGTCATCTAATTCTGGCACAAACGCCTGCACTTGCAAATACACACGTAAAGGGGCGTCTGTTAAAAAATCTAAGACCAACTCTTAATCGACTCAGCAACCAGAGATCCAACTCTCACTGAACTTACGTAGCGTCTCCCCAGGTGCTGCTTTGCTCTCTTCACCACGAAGTGGAAGGCTGCATCCTGAGGTAAACTAAAGAATAAGAAAATACGACGAAAGTCATCTGAATAGCAAACTCCAACCTCCCATCAGCATGAGGAAAAAAGGCATTACTAAGTAACATAAACGTTCGTGATTAACTTGTCTTAGTCACCACAACGAAGAAGGGAGTAGGAGAAACCGCTTTGAAATGTTATGATTGAACAGTTACAGGACTCACATAGAGGATCTAAAGATCTTAGTACAGGCAAAAGCTTCCAGTATGTGTCTACAAGAGAGATACTTAAAGACCTTCTATTCACCTTTGCTTAATTGCTACAAATTTTATATTAAGGACATCCTCAGAGGTGAAGTGTAGATTTGCTGAGTTTCGGTGACTTACCAGTGCTCACTCATCTACATTATTACTCAACTAGAAGCTGTAGCTGTATCGGTTCATGTTCACACATGTAATGAGTATTCCACTTACTATACCACCACCACCACCACCACCACCACCACCACCATCTTAACCTTGACAGTAAAGTTCTCGCAGACCCCATTCACATACTTCCGCCACAATTTGAACGCACACAATGTGATTTTGGGCTCCTCCAACATCTGTCATCGGAGTCTACTTCTAGATGATTTGACTCTATTAAGAAAATGGGCAATTCGTATGGCTAACTGGACACTGTGCATTTGTACAGACAGCTGGCTGTGATTCGCATAGTAACAGCGTCAAGGAAGGACTATGTGACAGAGGTCGTTCATCCGTTCTACATCTACATACATACATACATACATACATACCCGGCAAGCCACCGTACGTGTTTATATGCCTCCGTATGAACCCTAATTTCTCCTATCTTATTTTCGTGGTCCTTAAGCGAAATTTATCTTAGCGGCGGTAGAGCCGTTCTGCAGTCAGCTTCAAATGTCGGTCCTCTAAATTTTGTCAATAGAGATTTTCGAAAAGAACATTGCCTTCCTTCCAGGGATTCCCATTTGAGTTCCTGAAGCATCTCCGTAGTACTTGCGTGTCGTTCGAACCTACCGGTAACAAATCTAGCAGCCCGTCTCTGAACTGCTTCGATGTCTTCCTTTAATCCATCCTGCTGTGGATCTCAAACATTCTGGTAGTATTCAAGAATAATCTCTCCAGTGTTCTGTGTCCGGTCTCCTTTACAGATGAACTGCACTTTCCGAAATTTCTCCCAATAAACCAAAGTTTACGCAGTCCTCACGTGCTCGTTCCTTTCATATCACTTTGCAACGCTACGCTCAGATATTTAAACGACGTGACTGTGTCGAGCAGGACCCTACTAATGCTGTATGCAAAGATTACGGTTTTTGGTTTTCCTACTCATTAGCGTTAACTTCTTTTTCTACATTTAGCGCTAGCTCCCATTCATCACACCAAGATGTCTTTTGTGAAAGACATCTTATATCCTTCTACACTCATTTCGACACCTCCCCGTACATGGAAGCATCATCAGCAAACAACCGCAGAATGCTTCCCCCCCTATCCGCCAGGTCATTTATGTACACAGTAAACAATAGTCTACGCAACACACTTTCCTGGGACACTCCTAACGGTACCCTTCTCTCTGATTAACACTCGCCGTCCAGGACAGCATACTGTGTTCTGTTACTTTAAAAAGTCTTAGAGCCACTCACATCTATGGGAATCTATTGCATACGGTCGTACCTTCATTAACAGTTTGCAGTTGGACACCGAGTCAAATACATTTCGGAAATCTGGAAATATGGACTCTGTCTGTTGCCCTTCATCCATAGTTCGTAGTATTCCAAAATGTCTCCCTTCTTAGGAGATAACCTGTTCCATGGCGAAACAGCGATTGTCAGTCTGCGCTGAGGACGCAGCTGTGAAGATTCAGAAGCAGTCCGTATGTAAGAAATTTAGCATTATTTTGCATAACTGGGGCTAAAGCCATGAAGGAGAACAAAAATAATTGGAGTGAGTTCCTGTACTGTAAAAACGGCTTCACTTATTCAAGAAAAGTTCGGGGATCAATGAAGAGGGCCTCCGACACAGGACGATTATCTAAAAACTGGTATATTAAATATGAACACCGGAGTTTGTAATCCTAATCACGAATTCAGTGTCCGCAGCTCGTGGTCGTGCGGTAACGTTCTCGCTTCCCACGCCCGGGTTCCCGGGTTCTGTTCCCGGCGGGGTCAGGGATTTTCTCTGCCTCGTGATGACTGGGTGTTCTGTGATGTCCTTAGGTTAGTTAGGTTTAAGTAGTTCTAAGTTCTAGCGGACTGATGACCGTAGATGTTAAGTCCCATAGTGCTCAGAGTCATTTGAGCCATTTGAACCATTTGAACCAATTTAGTCACCTAGACGCCCTTTCCTTGTAGGCCGTGAAGCTCGAGAGAGGAGAGAGATGAATTTTGTGTCGAACACTAGACAGGTGTAAAACCGTCCTCCCGCAATTTGGTAACTGTGCCAAAACATCTCAGCTTTCGACAGAATGTTGGCTGATGACCAATACCCAGCTCAAGCAGGGAAGTAATTTTAATACCAGTCCCAAAATCAAAGAAGGGTAGTACCGCTACCTAGCTTCTGTCACAGAACTGCCTTAATACCTTGCATGGAAAAGACTCTTGAGCGAATCGTTAACCTACGTCTTCTCTGAGTTCTGGAAACCTGAAACCTATTTAGCGTTTTGCAGTATGTGTTTAGACCCTATATAATCTCTCCCTGCTAGAGACCAGTCGGCCATTGTGCACATCCTCACAGCGACTGAAGTAAAATAAAGTGGTCCTCATTGAACTCTGAATAGGACACGTCCCCATGACCCATGGGTATCATTGGCGCAGTTTCTTTCCTCAGCTGTTAAGGAGGCAGTTCTAATGTGTAACACAGTGACTGACTCATCTAGTGACCACATTAATCTGCAGGGCTGCTTTATCTTCCGTGTTTTCGTAAACCTACTGATCTTACAACGCTTTTCATTTGTCACTAATTCATACTGATGAGCCAGAACATTGTTACTGCTGTACACGGCGAGACTGAGAGCAGCCTGGAGGCGTTGCGGGCACGTGACGTAAAAGGAGAGCATATGTGTGTAGCAGAGGCGAATGGGGAATCATTCTAGCGACGATACGGGCCGCAAATCGGGAAGTACACTGACATAAGCGACTTTGACAAAGGCCAGATTGTGATTACCTAGCGTCTACAAACGAGTCTCTCGGAAACTGCACAGCTGGTCGAGGGTTCGCGTGCTACTGTCCTGAGTGTCTATGGAAAGTGGTTGGACAGTGGAATCGTTGTTCAAATAACTAGCGGGTTTGCTGCTGGGTGACGTCGTCGACCACCGCCGATATTTCGACAGGAGCACACCCTGACATTCTCAAGGCACAAATGCAAGGAGGGAGAAATGTGCAAGGAAATTTAATACCTCGGTTCATAGAGGAGAAACAAGGAAGATACCACACACAGAACAAGTGTCAACACAAACAAAAATAACCAACATCAGAAATATCGATAGTGACCATTAATCAACACGTGAGGTAGCACTAAATCTGTCCCTCTGTTTTTTGATGAGAGACAGAGCCGGATTCCAAGCAGCATTTAAACAAAATCCACCATCTCTGTTAATAAGGTTGCTTGATAGTTTGATTTCAACTGCTTCCTTAATAACACTATCCCAATAGCTGGACGTGCAAGTCAGAATCTCCGTGTTGTATTCCATAGGATGACCGGTGTCACGGCAATGTTCTGCAATAGGATTTGCTCGGCTGGTGTAAGCGTGTGTGACGCTTATGTTCAATACACCGGTCTTCCACAGTCCTGATTGTCTGACCAATATACACTCCTGGAAATTGAAATAAGAACACCGTGAATTCATTGTCCCAGGAAGGGGAAACTTTATTGACACATTCCTGGGGTCAGATACATCACATGATCACACTGACAGAACCACAGGCACATAGACACAGGCAACAGAGCATGCACAATGTCGGCACTAGTACAGTGTATATCCACCTTTCGCAGCAATGCAGGCTGCTATTCTCCCACGGAGACGATCGTAGAGATGCTGGATGTAGTCCTGTGGAACGGCTTGCCATGCCATTTCCACCTGGCGCCTCAGTTGGACCAGCGTTAGTGCTGGACGTGCAGACCGCGTGAGACGACGCTTCATCCAGTCCCAAACATGCTTAATGGGGGACAGATCCGGAGATCTTGCTGGCCAGGGTAGTTGACTTACACCTTCTAGAGCACGTTGGGTGGCACGGGATACATGTGGACGTGCAATGTCCTGTTGGAACAGCAAGTTCCCTTGCCGGTCTAGGAATGGTAGAACGATGGGTTCGATGACGGTTTGGATGTACCGTGCACTATTCAGTGTCCCCTCGACGATCACCAGTGGTGTACAGCCAGTGTAGGAGATCGCTCCCCACACCATGATGCCGGGTGTTGGCCCTGTGTGCCTCGGTCGTATGCAGTCCTGATTGTGGCGCTCACCTGCACGGCGCCAAACACGCATACGACCATCATTGGCACCAAGGCAGAAGCGACTCTCATCGCTGAAGACGACACGTCTCCATTCGTCCCTCCATTCACGCCTATCGCGACACCACTGGAGGCGGGCTGCACGATGTTGGGGCGTGAGCGGAAGACGGCCTAACGGTGTGCGGGACCGTAGCCCAGCTTCATGGAGACGGTTGCGAATGGTCCTCGCCGATATCCCAGGAGCAACAGTGTCACTAATTTGCTGGGAAGTGGCGGTGCGGTCCCCTACGGCACTGCGTAGGATCCTACGGTCTTGGCGTGCACCTGTGCGTCACTGCGGTCCGGTCCCAGGTCGACGGGCACGTGCACCTTCCGCCGACCACTTGCGACAACATCGATGTACTGTGGAGACCTCACGCCCCACGTGTTGAGCAATTCGGCGGTACGTCCACCCGGCCTCCCGCATGGCCACTATACGCCATCGCTCAAAGTCCGTCAGCTGCACATACGGTTCACGTCCACGCTGTCGCGGCATGCTACCAGTGTTAAAGACGGCGATGGAGCTCCGTATGCCACGGCAAACTGGCTGACACTGACGGCGGCGGTGCACAAATGCTGCGCAGCTAGCGCCATTCGACGGCCAACACCGCGGTTCCTGGTGTGTCCGCTGTGCCATGCGTGTGATCATTGCTTGTACAGCCCTCTCGCAGTGTCCGGAGCAAGTATGGTGGGTCTGACACACCGGTGTCAATGTGTTCTTTTTTCCGTTTCCAGGAGTGTATGACATGCCACAACCGCAAGGAATACGATAGACCCCAGCCTTACGCAAACCAAGATCATCTTTTACGGACGCCACAGGGCCTTAATCTTAGAAGGTGGTCGAAAAACACATTTCACATCATATTTCCGCAAAATACGGCCAATCCTGTTGGAAATTCTTCCTGCGTAAGACAAAAAGGCCATAGACTTACGTGCCACTTCGTTGCTATCGTCACTCACCCGTTGCACAGAAGGTTGATAGCGCAACGCACGTTTGATCTGCCTCTTACTATAACCATTCTGACGAAAGTGACTTCGAGATGTGATAGTTAAGCTGCCAAACTTTCAGGGTCTGAGATATCGTGGGCCCTGTGAACCAAGGTACGAAGTACTCCTTCACGCTGAGCTGAATGGTGACAACTATCAGCTCGCAGATACAAGCCAGTGTGAGTGGGCTTCCTATAAACAGAATGTCCCAACGTACCATCAGTCTTCCTTTTGACCAACACATCAAGGAAGGGAAGGCATCCATTCTTTTCCACCTCCATAGTGAACTAAATATTCGGGTGGATTGAATTCAGGTGTTCCAAAAACCGATTTAAATTCTCGCTACAAAAGGCCAAACAACAGAAGTATCGTCTACACACGCAGGTTTCAAGGTCGCTGATTCTAATGCACGTTCCTCAAAGTCCTCCATAAATGCAATGGGAAGGCCGTTGTCACCTATTGTGGCCCGCTCAGTAATGCAGAATAAGTGACGATCTGTGACAGACGTGACGTCAGAACATAATGCTGGTGTAAGCACAAGTGTTGCGGAGCGCACTGTTCGGCTTACATTGTTGTACACGAGGCTCCGCAGCAGCCGACTCCTACGTGTTCCGACGTTGACCCACGACATCGTAAACTACATTTGCAGTGGTTACGGCGTCATCGCGATTGGACCGGTGGTCAATGGAAATGTGTCGCCTGGTCGTATGAATCACGTTTCTTGTTACACCGTGTCGATGGTCGTGCCATTCAGGCGACCGGCTGCTGGAAAAAGCACCACGCCTATAGACTTTCATGGAACCTGTGGTGGTTATCGAGGGCACCATAGCAACTGCGGGCTACGCGAACATCCCTTCAGTATTGATTTAATCTCCGATGGTAATGGTATCTTACAGCAGGATAACTGTCCATGTCACAAGGCCAGAATCGTGCGAAAGTCTTTTGAGAAGCATGGTAGTGAGCTTTTGTTGACGTCTGGACCACCAAATTCGCCTGATGTAAACCCATGCATGGAACACATCTGCGACGCCACTGGGTGCCAGTTCCGCCCTCACTATCTACTGGCCAGTAATTTACGGGAACTGCGTGACTTGTGGTAAGACATCTTGCGCCACATACCTCCGGGAACTGACGGGAAACTTGTCGAATCCGTGCAGAGCGGGATCACTGCTGTATTGCGTTCCATGAGTGGACCAACACTTTATAACCAGGTGCCCATAAAGTTCTGGTGCCGTACTGTGTCTGAGCATGCAGTGAAACATATCTGACACCGATAGCTTAAATATTACATATTAATCTGATTTTGTGATCAACTAATCACGCAATTTGTTTTTATAATTTTAGTTGTTTTTTAGTCGACTTGCTCTTTCATTGAAATGTTACTGACAAGACCTGTTCCTCTGTTCATTCCAAACACGCACTGATTTTTGATTGCTGTGTATCACGTATAACAGCACTCTTTCGTAAAGTCCGCAGCTCGTGGCCTAGTGGTTTGCGTTGCTGTTTGGCTCAAATGGCTCTGAGCACTATGGGACTTAACATCTTAGGTCACCAGTCCCCTAGAACTTAGAACTACTTAAACCTAACTAATCTAAGAACAACACACACATCCATGCCCGAGGCAGGATTCGAACCTGCGACCGTAACAGTCCCGCGGTTCCGGACTGCAGCGCCTAGAACCGCACGGCCACCGCGGCCGGCCGTTGCTGTTTCTGGATCACGGGGTTCTGGGTTCGATTCGCAGCCAGGTCGGGGATTTTCTCCGCCAGGAGACTGGATATTTGTGTTGTCCTCATAATTTCATTGTCATTCGGGACAGTGGGGAGACTGGGCACTGGTAACCACGCCGTTGAGCGCCCCACAACCCAAATATCATCATTGATGCAGTGATCGAGACTGGAAGGCTTGGATTTTCCAGTAGTTGTAAATTAAGCGACAGTATTCAGTTGGCAGTGTACTCAGAAATTTCATACCCTACGAGATTTGGGCATTGAACACGCATTCGGTAGGAGCAGGGTTCAAATCCTCGTGTGACCAGGGTTTCCACGTTTTCTCTAAACTGTTTGAGGCCTGGATGGTTAGTTTGAAAAAAGGCACTTCCAGATGAAAACATGTGTTGCCCAGTCGCTGACATCCTCTATCTGGAGTATCTGCGGCTCTCTTCATGGTGTGATAACTAGTCGTTTGGCAAAGCGGGAAGATTTTCCCAAGTACACGACTGTTATTTGTTCAGTTTTATCATCTATCTCAGATTAGTGATGAAGCGCGCGTGGAAGGGGGGGGGGGGGCGGATTGTAATAGGTTAGAGGAATTTGATGGCAACGGAAAGTGAACGTAGTTATATTTACATAATTTAGAGATACAAATACTTGCAAGTGATGTCAAATTGTAGCCTACATGCTGATCCTTCTCTTTAAGAACAAGCAGAAAATGAGAATTACTGTTGCGTTACTGCCGAATAATTCCATTTTTTGTCACTTTTTATCTTATTTCGTAAGGCTGTGTTGAGTCCAGCTGTACCATATATGGAGTACCATACTAATTACGGCCTCTCCTACAGCCATGCATTACACGTATGTAAACGAGCTTTCATGAAATTGATGATGCTTTCAGGCTATTTACATTATCTGTGGCCGATAATTTTACACTGGACTACTAATCACATATGTCACTTAGCTCTAGGATGTAATTTAACGGTGATTTCCTCCAACGTAACATTGTTTATCTGTTGTGCGAAAATGTTTTCATCAGTAGCTCTCCGGCTGCTCCAAACGTTACGTCAAATTTTCTTAATAGATGTGGGCGCATTTTCAAAAACTATTTAATCCAGGAAGCCAGTTTGTAACCAACTTGTTTATAACTACTAGTCGTTATCGAGCTTGTGGAGCAACTTTTTACAAATTCCATATCTTGATTTTGAACAGCTGCTGCATGAATATTCAGGAGATCAATTGGAAAAAGACGGCTCTCCGGTTGATTAACTCAGGGTTTTTGGTTATCTGTTCAGCGGATTTTGAAAGTAGAATCGATCTGTTCAAGATTTGCCCACCTCTAACGGTTGCTTTTAGAGAATGCCTCAGTAGGTGCGGAAATGGAAGTTCCCTCGGCTTGTACGTCGTGTTTCAAAGTAAGTTACAGATACTGCATTGATTTCTACAGTTGGTATCTCAGTTTTTGCTCTGAGGAAGTAAATATGTGAGCGGACAGATGTAGTGGACAAATGAGATTTCTGTAGAATATGAGTGTGAGAAACGTTGTCAATGTCATTAATAAAAATATAAACGTACTTCCTTAATTAGATGTCAAATGGCTCTAAGCACTATGGGACATAATATCTGAGGTCATCAGTCCCCTAAACTTAGAACTGCTAAATCTAACTAACCTAAGGACATCACATACATCCATGCCCGAGGCAGGATTCGAACCTGCGACCGTAGCAGCAGTGCGGTTCCGGACTGAAGCGCCTAGAACCACTCGGCCACAGCGGCCGGCCCTTAATTAGGTACTGAATGGAAAATAAAAGATATAGTTTTATCACTCACACGCTCCTTCCGCCCCTCCATACCTAAATTCACCCTTCCTCGTCTCCTAAGACACCCCCTCTCGTACTCCCTCTCCAGATCTCCCTCACTCTCCCACCACACCATCTACAATACCTTCCACTCCCACCCCCCTCTTCCTCCTTCTCCATTTCCTCCCCCTACGCCCTCTGTCCCGAGATAGCTCAGTGGTTAGCGCACAGGACTCTCTTTTGGAGGACGACGGTTCAAATCCCCTTCCAACCATCTTGATTTAGGTTTTCCACAATTTCCCTAAATCGCGTAAGGCACCCCCCCCCCCTCTCCCTTTTTCGTTTCAGGGATTAAAGTACACGATATGTTCCAGTGTTACCCGGTTACTCTGTATTACATATTGTCAATCGAACAAATGAGGCGCCCACTTAACAGCAGCGTTGTGTGTGTCGCAAGATTTTCTGGAAGTTGGACACAGCTGTTGCGCCACGCGGGCTTGTCGATAAGCGGCACAACAGGTCCCGTGCGGCAGCGGAAGCCAGCCCAAATCGAGTTCCGCTCCCCGAGCCACACCTGAAGCCACACATCCTGCTTATGCAGGCTTGTCTCTGCCTTGAGGCACAATGTTGAGCCACCCTCACGTTTGCCGTGTGACGCTCCAACTCGATAATTACTGTGCGCCCTGGGATTGCGTGTCTAGCAGTTACCTGCCCAACTTGCCTCTTTATTACGTACCAAAAATTGCCTGCTGTTTACTACTCTACTTCAGGGGCAATTGGTTCTTTGAATCTGTATGACTGGAACGTTTGTAGGTTGTCGCCTAGAAGATTTATTCTTGATTCATTGTACACAGTTTAGGAGACCATCAGTTGCGTCATATCTACAGAGGTTACGGAGTAAGAGTCTGCATTTGCCAATCATCATTCCGTTTTTAGTATCATAATCGTCTATTGCTGTACGTAAAGTCCCATACGCTCCTCTTTTCAGTAACTGTCTTTCTTTATGTAGTGAATTTCCCCATCTACACGCTTAGTCTGCAGTTAGCTCTCAAGTGCTCGGCAGAGAGTTTGTAAAAACCACTCTCAGACTATTTCTCTACCACTTCATTATCTGTGCCTTCGTATGCGAGCTCTAGTTTCTCTTACTTTATCAAGATGGACATTTCTCCTAAGTGAGTGAGAGTCCACAAAATTTTGTTACATTCTGAGGAGAAAGGTGTTGATGGTGACGTCGTGAAAAGATCTCGCCTGAACGAAAAATTGATTTGTTGTAATGATTGCCACCCCAACTTGCTTATCATATCCGTGACATTATTCACGATAATACAAAGCTAACCTCTCTTTGAAATTCTCCCATGTCTTCCGTGAATCCTGTTGGGCTAAAGACCAGTTACAGCGCAGCACTACTCCAGAAGAGCGTGGAAAAGCATAGTGTAGGCAGTTTCTTCCGTATATTTTCTAAAAGTACTGCCAATGAAACTCAGTCCTTAGTTCGACTTCCCCACAGTCTATTATTTATTTATTTATCTATTTGTCATTTTCCATGAATGAGTCGGTGCATGTTTCACAGAATGCTCATAAGAAAATTTGTAATTAAAGGAGTTCAAGAATTAATAAGCCACCAAAAAATTTGTGAGAATATACGAAAGATTAGAATACACTGACAGAAAAAAAAACTGATGACACCAAGGAGTAGTTGTGCGACATCAACGAAAGTTGGTAGGCGAGTTTCTACACCTAAAAGAGATCTACTCATATTTCGCACCATTCGCATAAAAGTGGCGCTAGTAGTGCCACTATGAGGATTCAAATCAGATTCGCTTTAAATACACGCTCCAATGGTCGTGAGCGTTACTTACTTTTGAGATTGGACGTGGTGAGTTGATGATAGTCAGAAACGCCTTTAAGGCGACAAAGACGCCATTATGAACACCTCACTGAGTTCCAGTGGGGTCCTGTAATAGGGCTTCAAGAAGCGAAGTGTTCCTTTTGAGATACTGCAGAAAGATCTGACAGGAATGTAGCCACTGTACATGATTGCTGGCAGCAGTGGTCACGCGAATGTACGGTGACGAGACGACCATCCGGGCGGCCAGATGGCACTACCGAGAGGGAAGACCATCGTGTTCGGCGCATGGTTCTGGTGCATCGTACTGCATCCGAAACAGCAATATGAACAGCAGTTAGCACCACAGTGACCCAACGAACTGTTACAGATCAGTTACTTCAAGGGCAGCTCAGGGCCAGACCCCCTGTTGCGTGCATTCCACTGAACCCAAACCACCGCCATTTGAGATTTCAGTGGTATCAAACGGGAGGGCAGGGTGGAGATCTGTCATGTTTTCTGATGAAAGCTGGTTTTGCCTAGGTGCCAGTGATGGCCTGTATATAGGTTAGGAGAACGCCATTTTAGGGGGATGCAACGAACCTGTATTCGTGCTAGACTCGCTGGACCTTCACGTGGAGTTATGGTGTATGGTGCGATTTCGTATGACAGCAGGAGCACACTCTTGGTTACTCCATACACCTTGACAGCAAATTTGTACGTCAGTCTAGTTATTCGACCTCCTGTGCTGCAATTCCTGAACAGTATCCCAGGGGATGCTTTCCAACAGGATAACGCTCTCCCACATACCGCTGTTGTAACCCAACAGTGCTCTATCGAGTGTCCATATGTTATCTTAGCCTGCTCGATCACCAGATGTGTGTCCAAACGAGCACATATGGGGCATCATCGGACAACTTCAGTGTCATCCACAACCATCATTAACCGTCCCTTTATTGACTGACCAAATGCAACAGGCATGGAACTCCATCCACAAACTGACATCCGGCACCTGCACAGCACAATGCGTGCACGTTTGCATGCTTGCATTCAACGTTATGTACAGTTCGTAAGGGAGTGTTGTCCAAGTTAATTCTGTTCTGTCTAATGTTCACTAAATCAATGTTGCAGTTTCTGATAATTATATCGACACCGTAGCTGCAAACAGGCGTTGATGTACATCATTGGGGACATGTTGAAAATGTGTTCCCCGACCGGGACTCGAACCCGGGATCTCCTGCATACATGGCAGACGCTCTATCCATCTGAGCCAACGAGGGCACAGAGGATAGTGCGTCACTGTAGTTCACTGAACTTCTATAGAAAGTAACCGAGAAGTAAGACCACAATGCGTTATATGTGCAACCGTTCCCGCGAACAATTTCTTATAGCCAGCGAAGTTAAGACGCCACTTAAAAACGGTCCGTCCTAATTCCTCCAACCGACCCAGGAAAATTAGAGAACCTTAAAAAAATGGAACTTCGGCCTGTTAGTACAAGATTTACGTCATCAAAGAAAACATTACTAGAGTCGTTTGAGACACCGAAATTGATAGCGCAATCAAAAAACACTCAAACAATAGGAGGAACACTCATGTAACTTCTTTTGATCGACGCCGTTTTAGGGTTAGAAGCCAAGATATGAGTACACTTCTATCAAACAACACAGCAAAAATCCGAATTCAACTCATGTCAAATGATATCGAGGAGCAAGTTGTTTTAAGAGTTAAAGAAACGTCATGCTTTTCTTTACAGTATGATGAATCAACTGACATTTCTAATCATTGTCAAGTTACTCGTGTTTGCTCGCTTTTTAGACGAGACATCATAATCAAAGAAGAATTATTGATTTCACGGAAACTGTAAACGAAATCAAAAGGTATGGACGTCATGAAAATAGTAAAGGATATTTTCAGAAACGAAACATTATGTGGGAAAAATTCGTGGTTTCTGTACATATGACACTCCAGCTATGTTAGGATCATGGTCCTGTCTAGTGACGTTATTAAAGATAAGAATCCTTCGGCGTGAACAAACGCTTTGTATCATACATCGCCAGGCGTTAGCGTCCAAGACTTTTCCTGAATGCCTTAATAATACAATGCAATTGACCATAAATGTGGTAAATGTTCTCAAAAGTAGAGTCTTAAATACACGCTTTAAATTGTGCACTGGAGTTGACTCCGCCCATGAGATGCTTCTCTCTCAAAGAGAAGTTCGTTGCCTGTTGAAAAGCGACGGACTGAGAAGATTATACAAACTCAGAGCAGACGTCGAGTTGTTTCTAGGTAAGAAAAAAATGTTTTACTACAGCAGTTTTCTGATCTGACATCTCAGATGCACTTAGGCGTATCTTTTGGATATTTTCACACACCTGAATAAGTTGAACGTGGAATAAGTTGAACTTGGAATTGCAAAATTCCGGAAACAGACATTTAGGAAGCGTTGCATATATTTTTACCTCTGTAGGTAAACTTCGTGCCTTTATTTGCAAACTTCAGTTATGCTTGTCTAAAATTGGTGGTAACAGTTATTCTGCGTTCGATGACATTAAAAGTGCTCGTTAACGATAAAAAGTATGACACAATCAGGGTAAACACAAAACAAAATGCCAAGAGTAATTTTTGATAATATTGACTGATAATGCAATCATTACCTTCCAGAATATATGACAACAGAAGCTAAAGTAGACCAAAAACTAATTCGCAACCCTTTTAGCGCTAATGCTGGAGAAGTTGCAGAAGAAATCCAGAAAGTCCTCGTTGAATTCCAAAATGATAGAAACTGTAGTAAGGACACATGTGAACCTGATTCTCTTGGGCGGTTTTGGTGTAAAAAAGCAATTTCATACACTAAAGCGGGAGAAGTCGCTTTGAGTTATCTTACGCTTTTCTTCACCACTTATTTACGCGAAACAAGGGTTTTCTGTTTTGCTGGTAATTAAAAATAAGTCCAGGAAGAATCGATTGAAAGTAAGTGGTGGTATGCGTGTAGCTTTGATCAATAATATTGGCCCCCAGGATTTCCGAACTTTTACAGAATGTGGAAGTTCAAGAACCACATTAATGGAAACCGAATTTAATTTTCTACTAAAAATATTGGTTTTCTATTATAATAGTATAATTAATAAATCCTACTTCAGATACGTTGAAGTTTTCATTAAAGGTTATTTGTGTACAGACACAAGTGAGTTTTCTTGAACCTTTTAGTCTCTGGTGACAACCAAGAAATCAGTTCCCCCGGTCAAAAAACGTTGGGAATCACTGCTTTTGGGAAACCAGTGGAAACCTTTATCTGGATGGCTGGACCGGGGTTGGGACCTCGCTCCTTCCGATGCATGCATGTCCAATGGAACATTGCGTCGTAATTTAGAATAACACAGGCGCTGCTATATCGTATATAGCATATGGAATAGTCGAAAATCACAGGCGGTTGCCTTCTATAAAGAAGTTACGGAAAATTGGTACCACGCTACAACAAACGTCCAAGTCCGACGGAGACTACGTACAGAAGTAGCTGGAAGGTGTGGCTAAATGTTGCGATAAAACGTTTTTGATTTTCGTTGTAGTTTCCATTTGGTGACGGATCAGTGTTTGAACAAAAAATGTAGCTCTTGTATTAATTTTTGTACAGAATCTTCTGAAAGACAATTTATTGAATGCAGTGGAACATTTAAGACTTGGTGCTTCCTTACCGAGCGACTAAGAAGAACATCGTGAGCATAACAGCGGTATGAGGGTGCAAAGACTTAGGAATTCACTCCTTAAGGTGACAGGACAAACGGTTAGAAAACTCTTCCCCTCACAACAAATCATCATCAATAGCACTCTAACTCTTTCGCTACGCGTGTTAGTAAAATTTAAATGTTCAAAAATCTTCAGGACCACTTGAGTTTTTTTACTACGTTACTGAAAGCACATACTGTTTTCTAGAGCGATATTTTTTATTTTTACAAATTTAATTTTTGGTTTGTCTATAATTGCTTTAAGCATTTATTCAGCCATTTATTAGTGATAAAATATGTTGGGTACACATTTTAACAACCGCGCATTTCCAAATAAAGAAGACAAGGCAGCGCATATCTTGTGAAGCGTAACTCTCTTGATCTGAAGTATACCTGCAATTTGAAATTCAAATTGTGTACGCTCAAAGTTTTTCAGATTTTAACGTTCTGGCCATAATTATCTACATATTGTGAAACACGACATTCAAAGTTATTCCATTTGTAAATGTACATTAACTCAATACCCTATGTGACTTCCTGTAAAATAAACGAATGGAGTGCGGCAAGCTAAATTCCAATGCCATTTACTGTACTTGAATTTGTTGCCCTCTTAAAGAATATACTTGTTTTTCCGTGCATTCTGTGCACACATTTATTGATTTAATATCAAATTAAACGCTTCTGAATTGACATTTAAATAAATAATTGAAACTATTTAACAGAAGCATTGTTCAGAAACGCTGACGTTCAGATACGTGGAAGTAAGATGATGTGACACAAGCACCATAAATGCTGATCCACCAACGTCGCGGAAATATTAAACTTTATTACAAGATTCAATAGGCTGCGGGAAGTGGACCTGGGGTAGCAAACATGCAACGTTAAAAACGTTTCATTTCGTTAGAAGGTAATACTCAAACAGAACAATTTTCAAATGTAAGAAATGAGAGATACCACTATCATAAATAACCCGATGACTAGTACACCAAGATGGCGATAGTAGCTTGTGACTGTCTATGTAAGACTATGTCATGAAAATCACTTGCATGAAGATGATGGTACCAGTCTCTCTTCCTTCAGTTGCAGGCGTTAGTGATTGTACTATCACATATTTCAACAAAACAAGTTCGAGCTGACTGCTACGCGAGATACTTTCCTCATTAGCAGTTCTGAATTTTTTAAGAGTTTCAGAAATTTTTTGTAATTAGCTCCCACGAAACTACTGTAGAGCTTCCCGAACTGCGTTATAGATAATCACTTCATTTGATAACGATCTTGTGGTTAACTCTGACTGTCGGAACCACTGTTACCCTTTGCGGAAGTTACACTGTGCGCCTCGCGCTACACGGATTAAACTCTGTATTATTCATATTCAATCCCAACGATGTGGCCGAGGAAGGTCCTCGATTAGTACGTAGTCATATTTGAATTATACCGGCTTTAATAATGAACTTAAACACTCTCAAAAGCTGCACTGCTTGTGTTAACTCTGTTAAAAATGAATCTTCCTACATCAGAGCAGATAGATGGGACCGGTTGTGTCACACAGAAAGTAGCAAGACTTGGAACTATACGTATTAAGCTTATAAGACAACGGCTTAGCGCACAGAAATTTCTAAGACAATACGCCTAATGACTTTTACTGTAAACTGAAAATTACGGAAGTAAGACTGTTGTACACAACTGACAAAGGAATGATATCTGTACTTCTTAGTAAATAAAATAAAGAGTGCATTTAAAATCCAATCGTGACGATGTCATCAGAACTGGAGCACAGTCTCAGATTGGGAAAGGTGGAAACGTATCTTTTTCAGAGGGGTCCTTATATTTTATGCCTTAAGCGATTTAGGACATCCACATAAATTCTTCATCTAGATGGCCAGAAGTTTATTTGAATCCTGGTCCTTACGAATGCGAGTCTAATGTACAGCACACGGAGCTACTTCATTTGGCATCATACTTCGTAAGGAATCACAATTGTTAAACAAGCACATACGAACTCTGCCGAAAAGCTTAGAGTTTGTTCGCCGAATATCTTCCGAATAGTCTGACACATAGGATACTTGACTTGTTTTCATGTATCTTTAAGTCTGTACTCCTCAAGCCGTCTTACGCAAGTGTGGTGGAAGCTACTTCTGGTATTGCCAACATTTACCTCCCCCCCCCCCCCTTTTCCTGTCCATGCCGCGAATACTGCTTGAGAAGAAGGGCTGATTGAACTCCATTTTCTCTGATTTGCCCATCAAGGGAATTTCGAGACACATATGCTGAAGGAATTAAAATCTTGCCTGACTTCTTGGACCATCTGCTCTCGGGATTTTCCCCTGAATGTGAACAGAGACGTTCTAAGTGCTTACGGACATGTTCTGGCACCCTTACCGGCAACGAGTAGGCTTGAGTGATTTTAATATGTCTGGGCGCTAGCAGACGCAACACGTGATGAAAAGCACTGCTCCGACATAAAATGTGAGAAACAATGGATTAGTCGTGGTGACAGCGTTTACTGGCCAGACCACTGAGTAAAACTCCGGCACGTTCCTCAATGCATAATCATACCTCCACTGTCCCACAAGTCTTTTAACACATGTGAGAACCTTCCCTCAACTGACCAGGCAACTCTTATCCACATATGCATAATCAACCCACTGTTAATTAAAGAGGATGTTAGATCAACGTTTAGGTCATCTGCTGCAGAATGCCATTTGCAAGAACTTATGATAAACAGCGTACTCCAAACACATGTTCCTATCCCAGAATTTTTTTCTGGTGTCATATTCCTCACTGATAACAGGCCATTTTACTTTGCACAAAGGACATACCTCTGCCGTTTATTTCTCGGACGAGGTACAGACTTTCAACGGTAAACGTCATGTTCTACCGATTTCACAGACATTCCTCCATTTTGGACAGATACCACACTTTAACATCCGATGCCTAATTACAGCCTCCCTTCTCGAAGTAGCTCAAATCGGCTTCTTTATTTGTCCTCCGCAATTCAGGTGACTGACTGATTTCAGTGTACTCTCCGTACCTTGCATACAACTTTTGTATCGTGTCGTGTAAAGGGTAATTATACAAAGACGTCGAAGAGGACGGTTATAACACTCTAGCTAGCCACAGATTATTAACTAAAGTCAAAATACCGTGATACATAAAAAATTCTGCCCAGGACACCCGCAATGGAGTGAAGGATGAAGTCAGTGCTTCCTTAGTGTGCTAAAGAAAACAGCATTGCACATTAATTAACATTTCTCACTGGGGACATTCATCCTGATGACAGTATGCTTAGGTAGTTTACAGTGCTGTAGTCATCCTCACATGACGCACACTGAAAAAGAAGCCAGAGATGTTAGGATGAGTCAACTACGTCGCAGCTGGTTTGAAAAGCAAATAGGCAACCGCAAACAACTTAACGAGGTGATTCCTGTGACTTAGGAGGTCTGAGCAAAACCCTTTCTTCTATTGAGTTCGTACCTATTGCCTCTTTTAACTCCGCCGAAATCGCGATTTTTTTTTTTTTTTTTTTTTACTAACTTTTACTTTCGTTGCTACCGAATCATGCGTCCTCTGTACGAGAATGGCCAAGTAAATGAGAATAAAAAGCCTATTACTTCCTCTTCTTTGTATCTACAGCCTGGCTGTATTTTCTAAAGGACAAAACGTGACTCAAAATTGGAAACAGGAATTTGTTCCCATGCGCACTGGTTTTAAATATGACGACACACAAATCATAGACGTACATCTGCGTTTTAAAAGGGCCACAAACCGAAAGTGGCTGTAAATACAAAATAAATATTGATTTACCATTCCGGTTAGTTTCGTTTCAATATAGTAACCAGCCTATTAGGGGCAGAAGGGTTTTGAGAGCAACACTCGCGACCGGCTTCTAATCGAACAACGTGCCGATGGAGTATGATCTCAGTTGTGAGACTGGATTCGTGATTTCCTGTCCACAGTTAGTACTTTACGGATTTAGAGAAACCAGAGTTATATCTGTGCTACCCCAAGGAATCTTTATAGACCCTCGGCTGTTATCTATATAAAAAGACAATATGAGCAGTCCTCTTAGACAGTTTGCAGATTATGCTGTCGTTTACAGTTTAGCAAAGCCATCAGAAGATCGAAACGAATTGCGAAATGATTTAGACAAGATATCTGCATGTTGTGAAAAGTGGACATTCGCCCTAAATAAATAGTGTGAGATAGTAAAAAAATCCACCAGATTTCGACTACACGATATATCACACAAATTTAAATGTCGATTCAATTAAATAGCTAAAGATTGATATTACGAGCAACTTAAACTGAAAGTGTCACTTAGTTTCTGAGAAAGCAGTGAACAGGAGAGCCGAGGCACATCATTTGGCGTTACGCACTAGCGCGGTTAAACGATAGGTTGACATCTGACCGTGTGTACTGTGCTCCACTTTTGTGTAAATAGGGACATAATTGGATTAGTGATAAAGCTCAAGAATGGTTTCTTTCATATCTAGTAACTTCAGTGAACTACTGTCGCATTTTCTCTAAGGCGCTATCTTCCGAAACTAAAACAGAAATAAAATCCAATAAGAGCATAACAAGCAAAATTATAAAGATAACTGATTTTTCATAATAAAATACGTAAATAATACTGTATAATAAATATACTTTTACTATTTTTATTTTTAACTACGTATCTCTGTGTAATGTGGTATTCTAATTATATAGTCAACGTAGATACACACATGCATAGGTATTCTCTTTTGTAATACTTCGTTTTGATCAAAAGAATGTGAAATAGAAAAATGTGTACTATCTCTTTTACACATGTCATAATTGATGAAAATGCAGCGAGGACTAACGGTCTGTGAAACTACGGTATTGATGCCGTCGAACCAATAAACAGCCGAATAGAAACAGTGACACCGCCGAGCAAGACAAAAGAAAGCTGCGATAGAATGGCTGGCTCGTGCTACGCTGTGACGTTGATCACTTGCCCTCCTTCTGGCTACCGCGCTAGCCACCACTCACCGGCGCGTGGTGCTGCAACGCCCGCGTTAACAGCGGATTAATTATTTAAAACGAATCAGAGTTTGAAATTTTAAATCTTTCGCGGGACATATTCTAGCTCTGGCTGACTACTGGTGATTCGCGGACCACTGTTTGAGAACCATGCCCTAAAGCGATTGAATTCAGTGTCGGGATGATTACTTCGAAAAAGACAAAGCTCATTACCTACTCTATCCTTCACCAATCTGAGCGACTGCTCGGTATGTATTGACCTCTTCCAATTTTACTTCCGCTGCAATTACTGTGTACGTCTGTATAGCCGCTCGTCTCCTTTACACAGTGCACAAAGGAACCGATTACGGTATGAGAGAGATCTGGCCTTCCCAGAGAATCGCTGAACTGGACCAACCTCCATAGAGCTCCGACTGCGAAACTGTCTATTTCCATCTTCGATGATAAAGACAATCAATTGATCGCGCTAAATAAATGTCGTGTGACTGGGGCCTCCCGTCGGGAAGACCGTTCGTCGGGTGCAAGTCTTTCGATTTGACGCCACTTCGGCGACTTGCGCGTCGATGGGGATGAAATGATGATGATGATGATGATGATTAGGACAACACAACATCCAGTCCCTGAGCGGAGAAAATATCCGACCCAGCCGGGAATCGAACCCGGGCCCTTAGGATTGACATCTGTCACGCTGACCACTTTTTTTTTTAATTGTTCTCATTTTGTTCGATTTTGTTCGGTGCTGATGTCCCATGACACCCGGTCAAGTTCAGCGTTGATCCGTTGACTCAGTTTTCTTTTTTATTACAGAGGGCAGCTAACTCCCTGACCGAACATGCTGAGCTACCGTGCCGGCGATTTTTTTTTTTTTTAATGTGTGCCCCGACCGGGACTCGAATCCGGGACCACACAGCTACAGGGGTCGGACAGTTCATAGAGTTGACGCATTGCTTAATGCAGTAGGCTCATTCGGGAGAGCGGAGTTCTGGTCACCATCTGAACATTCAGATTAAACAGCTCTCTTCTTGGGCTTCTCGTGTCTTCCAGAAATCGATTAAAGTACATAACAGAATGGTTGCCCACACGACCGTTTGCTCCATATTTAATGATCGGACATAAAACCACCATCTTCCTACCATCGTTTGACGATGTATTAATTTCAGTTACAAAGTGCGTATGGAGCCTCTTACTCTTGTTTGTACAGATGGAGTAAACGGTTGGACATCATTACTGCTACGCCGCGCGGGATTAGCCGAGCGGTCTAAGGCGCTGCAGTCATGGACTGTGCGGCTGGTCCCGGCGGAGGTTAGAGTCCTCCCTCTGGCATCGGTGTGTGTATGTGTGTGTTTGTCCTTAGTATAATTTAGGTTAACTAGTGTGTAAGCTTAGGGACTGATGACCTTAGCAGTTAAGTCCCATAAGATTTCACACACATTTGAACATTACGGCTACGCGGACTAAATTAAAAGTAACGCATACCACTGCCATATTGCAGAGTTTCAACGTGAGAGTGGAGTAAGTTTCCTATCAATCTCGTAACAGTGCAACTATATATGTCCACGTGCGAGGCGACTGGGCCACAATTAGTTTGTGATGAACGTGCAATAAAACATATCACGCAGAAAACTCCCGGCACTTAATTATGTGTCAAACAAAAATGTGTGTGGTGCGCTATTAGGACAAGAATCATCTGTCCATTATCCGTGTTTAATATCGACAGAATAAGTAGATCATGACAATGCCGTGCGGCACAGTGGCCTGGTGCAACCAACAGCACCTGGTGTTCCCACGCGGTCACCCGTAAAAATACTAAGGCCCGATCTTGCGTAACTTCGTTGATCGGGCGGCAACTGGTGGATCCAATGTGCCTACGCGGTTGGTAATAAGTAGATGTGTTACGTATTGTATTCTATTGTATGTTAACCGGGGACCTAGAAACGACGGAGAGGCTCCGTTCCCGCTGCAGCCTCAGTGGTCCACAACCCCACGACGACTACCGCAGTCCACTTCACCCCTCCGCCGCCCCACACCGAACCAGGGCTATTGTGCGGTTCGGCCGCTGGTGGACCCCCCAGGGAACGTCTCACACCAGACGAGTGTAGCCCCTATGTTTGCGTGGTAGAATAGTGTTGGTGTACGCGTACGTGGAGAACTTGTTTGCGCAGCAATCGCCGACATAGTGTAACTGAGGCGGAATAAGGGGAACCAGCACGCATTCGCCAAGGCAGATGGAAAACCACCTAAAAACCATCCACAGACTGGCCGGTTCATCGAACTTCGACACATCTGCCGGGCGGATTCGCGCCGAGGACCGGCGCTCCTTCCCGCCCGGAAAGCCGTGCGTTAGATTGCACGGCCAACCGGTCGGGCTAGATGTGTTACGTAAGTCTGTATCCATTACTACACTGACAGACAGAAAAAGTAAAGTATCCAGAATTGGAAGAGAAAACGAAATGGAACATCATTGGTTGAGGTTGTATGTGATGTTATTTCAATAATTGCATTATTGAGTCAAATTAGCAAACAACTTTGCAGTATCTGTCCACTTATCAGTATGACGATGCACCCTATCTGCCCTGGATGCTTGACCTTATTCGCCTGGCAAGGGTGTCATGAAGCTGTTGCATCTTCTCCTGAGAAAAGATGGCCCACAACTGTTGTAACTGGTCGTTGATGTCCCAGATACAAACACTGGGGATGGAGTTGACACAAGAGCTCATTTCACACATGTGCTATTGGGGACAGATATGAGGATCTTCGTAGCCAAGGCAGTACCCCAACATCATGCAGATGGTTCACACAGACGCGTACTACCTGTGGATCAGCATTGTCCTACTGAAAAGTGGAACCTTTAAAATGTCGCATAAGAGGCAGCACACGAGTAGGCAGGATGTCGATGACGTTCCGTTGTGCCGTCAGAGTGCCCCCCCCCCCCCCCACCCCCGTCACTAGCAACCTTGACCTGAAGTCATACCATGTGACTCTGCACACCATGACGCCAGACATAACACGGCTGTGGCTCTCCAAAACATTGGAAGAATCGGAGCACTCCCCAGGTCGCCGAAATATTCGCCGACGGTCATCAGGGGTCGTGCAGAACCGATATTCATCGCTGAACACAATGCGACGCCATACATAAGCAGTCTATGCTTCTAGGTCATGGCACCGCTCCAATTGTAGCCATTTTTTGTGTTGTAGTGGTTAACGGCACGTTACGCTTCGGATGGTAGTTCCCTAGTGCGGTTTCTGCTAGTCTTCGACTACTGGTGCAGGATGAAACTGTTTCGGGGAGCCCATTATTTGTTCTCAGATAGCAGGTGTAGAGGTGACGTGGTTACGAAGTGCGTGGTGCGCAATACGTCGATGCCCCTTTGTGGTGGTCAGACGTAGTCGACTGGAAACTTGACAACGAGTATGCCTGCCCTCACGTTCCCATGCAGTCCAGCTCCGGTCCACTGTCAGATCCGACTGCCTCAGAAATCTGTATATTGCATATTTCAACCAAGCGGCCGAATCGAAGGCTTACTGAGGCCCCCTTCCAGACTCTGTCAAATGCTGGTAGTGCTGTCTCACACGAGTGCACAGCATCTCCGTGTCATTCAGTGATAGTCAACATCTCATGCCGTTCACCCCCATCGTGTAGCCTATCGTTTCTGGTAATAACACTAAACACGAACAAGAAAAAAAATGGTTCAAATGGCTCTGAGCACTATGGGACTTAACATCGGAGGTCATCAGACCCCTAGAACTAGTTAAACCTAACTAACCTAAGGACATCACACACATCCATGCCCGAGGCAGGATTCGAACCCGCGACCGTAGCGGTCTCGCGGTTCTAGACTGTAGCGCCTAGAACCGCTCGGCCACTCCGGCCGGGTAAACACGAAGAACAGTAATTCATTCTGGAGGCCGTTCTACCTGTCAGAGAGACTGGCAACAATGATCATTTACACATCCGCCGATGACGTGTATGTGTACGATGTTAAAATGACATACGGCCATGACTTGTGGGTGCTTCCCTTTTTTTTATCAGATAGTGTTTTTGGTGACAGTAGGACAGGAATTACGTGATTCGAATGTGTTGCGGGATAATATGCGTTAAACCAGCACCATATGGATAAATACCAAGAATGTATTAATATCTTGCCGTAACGTCCAAAAGTGAAGCTGAACTCATGTTGCTGGAATGTATAGTAAATGTGGTGGAGCGGATAGATGAAGGGCTGCCTGACCTTGGCCAGAATGGCGCATCTTGTGCTCCCCGACGCTATCACACGCCCAAGTGGAGTCCCTGGATCGATTATCGATGCCGGCTGGTCCTCGGCGGTAAGCCCCCTATCAGTCTTGCTGAATGCCGGCATTATACTCAGTCTCAGGCATACAAGCGTAGTTACTCGAGTGAGGTGCAAGCATCGCAGCTCCTATTACCTCGAGCGAAACTGGTCTTGGGAAGGAATGAGATCATCTCCTGCGTGGCAGATCATTCCCAAGATAAGAGTTACAATCACAGTCATATTTCAATGGATAATCGGAACGACAACGAGCTTTCTGTTCACACTTATCTATTGCGTCTAGTTGAAGACACTAAGTTCGCCATTATCTTGAATAAACTACTAATTTGTTTTTCCCAGCTGAAAAGCAAATAAGTTGAGGAATGGCGATCTGTGTATATTGTTTCTGCTCGGAATGAAGTAGGGTTATTCTTGTGCAGTGCACTTTCATGTCGATCGTACAATCATAATAGAACCCTATTTGTCATGAAAGGTGTATGTCAAATTTTAATTATCATTAAAATGTTGTTACTATAATTATCGATATTTAATTTTATCGATGCAGAGATCGAGGCTATCCATCTATTTTATCACTCGTTGAATATCGTTGAAACCAAAGTCAGCAGGCTGAAAGCCAGAATACTGACTTTCGCAGATTCATATGTAAGGAAATTACTGTATCAGTGTTTGAACGCCGCACGCGCTAAGGTTACTGGAAATTAATTAGGAGTACTCAAAGCGAACGAGACTGAATACAGATTTCTTATTGGATGACACGTTGAATATGGTGCAGATTCAACGTCCTTCGTAACTCATCAACACCACCACTCTGGCGATTAGCAAACAACTCAGCGCTGATGGAAAAAAGATATATATTTATTCTGTTTATGAATGTGGTAAAACTTAGACTAATATCGTTAACGTCCTGCTGCTTCAGGATCGTAGAACAAAATCTCAGAACGAACATTATACCGTTCTTGGAATGTGGGGGTGGGGTGGGGGCGGGTTGGGAGGGTGGGAGGGAAGGAGGGAGAAACATCTTTCATACGGCTAGATCCACTCGTGTGGGATAAGCAGAATGTCATCAGTATGTTACACTCTTAGGGTCCTGTCAGCAGTCTGTAAAAGCCAGTGCCTTTTAATAACACACAAATTGTTCTTATATTCAGTACTTAGGTATTCTCTCCTCGGGAACAAATGCACAAAGTATCAACACAGTTTTCAAACTGTAGAAAAGGACCATAAACATCCATTAGGGTATCAGCTGACTTCGCGAAAACTGTAAGAAAAATGACACATATCAGCAGACAGAACTCTCCCAAGTTTCGATTCGTAATAAGCGCCGTGGCTTAGTTGCAGAGCACACAACCAGGAGACAGGTTCGTCAGAACATGGCCTGTTACGGAGCGTTGTGTGCATATTGCGACGTAGAATTCGCGGAATTTTAGTCAGTTGCGACTGTCCAGCGACGATTTCATACCAGATATGAGATGAACCTGCAACATATAAAGCACTCCAAGGGTGGTACAACACATTCCGTGAGACTGGCTGCAGAGAGGGTGCAGCGTTTACGGGAGTTATTCATCGGGAGTCAGCTGAAATCGCCGCCGACACATGATAGCAGAGAACTGCAGACATCGCAGACAACTACCTGGCGTATTCTACGTAAACGTCTGCGTGTAAGGCCATACAGGCTACAAGTTTTACATGATCTCACTATTCTGGACAGTATGCTTCGTTCTGACTTCCAATGCTGCTGGAGGAAGATGGTTTTCCACAGAAGTTTATTTTCAGTAACGAATCCCAGTTTCATGTGTCTGGAAAGGTTAATCGTGATAAAGTGCGTATTTGGGCAGAGAACATCCACACGAGATTGCGGAACACATTCATAATTCATCTGAAGTTGCTGCCTTGTGTGTCACGTCTCCTTGAAAAGTTTATGAACTGGATTTCTTAGCGGAGAAAATGTGATTGGTTTCGTGTTCATGGACATGTTGCGGCAAAGGCTTATGCCACAATTACAGCGAGGCAATGGAGACTTTATTTTGCAACAAGACAGTGCACCAGCACACTTCCTCTCAGACGTACAAGATCACTTCAAAGTCGTACACACCGAGCCAGGTGGCGCAGTGGTTAGCACACTGGACTGGCATTCGGGAGGACTACGTTTCAAATTTCCATCCGGCAATCCAGATTTAGGTGTTCCGTGATGTCCCTAAATCGCTTAAAGCAAATGCTGGGATAGTTCATTTGAAAGGGCACGGCCGATTTCCTTATGCGTCCTTTACTAAACCGAGCTTGTGCTTCGTCTCTAATTACCTCGTTGTTAACGGGACGTTCAACACAAATCTTCCTTCCTTCATTGCCGAACTGCCTCAGCGACGGATTGAACGTGCGTGCTGTGGTGATTCTGCTGTTCAGTGGCTGCATGTAATTTCTTCTTATGGGGTTACGTGAAAGATAGGGTATTTTGGCTTCCAGTGCCACCTAATTTGGAGATTTACAAGGTAGGGTAATTAATGAAGTCGCTCATTCTGATCATGATGGATTGGCATGTGTGTCGTAAGAGTTTGACGTTTGAAGCGTCACAAACGGGGCCTATTTTGAGCAGCCATGATCTGAGTTACAAACCTGGAGAGATGCTCTTAATCACCGATAGGTGTCTGTTTCCTGTATGACTTGTAGTATTTGCGCGGTTATCTTCTGAAAGCCTGGGGTACTCATAAAGCCCTATAAAGTGATCGAACTCACTGTAAACATCTGTTAAAAACATTTGGGATTTTAACTAGTCTACTTGAGTGCATTAACTAGTCAGTTACTCATATCAAAACTAACCTTCATTATTATTACACAAACCTCTGTGTGCACGACCATGGAACAAGATCGAGATTGATTTCGCATTTAGCAAGGAAGAATAAAAATAAAACCCATCAAGAAATAACATTGTACGATAAAATGCGTAAAGAGAATAGAGAGAGTACTAAAATTTATTTTTAAGAAGCCTATTAAGAAGTACCTAATAAGGAATATATTCTATGCAGTGAAGGATTATTTAGATGATACAATGTGTTAAAAATGTAACAAGTTAATAATAATACGAGGGGCATTTAGTAAGTAATGCAGCACATTTTTTCTGAAGGCATATTGGTTTTATTCAGGATCTCAATAAACCATATTATTCCCCATTTTTTGATACAGAATGCTATTTTTTAGTGCAATTCCCGTTCAATGGGACGACCCTACGCCACATTACTGCGAGGGCCTGTACGCCTGCTGGTCGACGTCGGGGCCAACATCTTGCTGCATTAACAACCCCCTTCAGAATCCCAGAAGACCGTCGCAATGACTTTTAATGGCCGTGGGTGTGGCAGTGCGGCATGTAACTTTTTCTTCAGAGCAGAGCTCATGTGCCCCTACTCCATATATTGCCGTTCTGTTTCCGGTTCTAAGTGATGAACCCATGTTTTATCGCTTATGACGATGTTCGACAAAAAATTGTCACGATCAGCCTCGTAACGCGCAAGCAAGACCGCAATTTCGTTGTCCTCTACGGTCTTCTGTTAGGCGGCGAGGAAACGATCAGGTGTACAGCTTTGAGCACCACCAATTGGTGGAAGAGTGTGTCAGACTGCCAACAGAGACGTCCCGTTGTGCAGCGAGGTATTTGTTTGTGATCCGTCGATCACCGCGAATGAGTGTGTCCACACGGTTCAACATTGCAAGAGTCAGCGGCTGGCCGGCAAACGAGGGATCGGACAGGTATGCTCGAGGTTGTTGCGATGATGACAGACCCCACGCCCAACATCTCACCGTGCTTTTGTTCACTGCGAGGTCTCAGCACATGTTTTGCAAGTACCCATGAATGTAAGGCACCTGCGTTACATACGCCGATTTGAAGGACACGTATAGCGCCACCACCTGTCGTAACTTCATTTATTGTAGGGGCTAAAGCTTGAATAACCGCGATGGCCCACAACAAATTTCGCATTTTTGCAACGGAAATTAGCTGAGAAAAATGTGTTGCATTACTTACTGAACGCCCCTCTCAATATGCTTTGTTCTGTAGACTGGGCTTGTGTTTGGGAGGATGGAGGTTCTAATCTTCATACGATCTTTCTGATTTAGTTTTTCCCTGGTTTTCATATACAGCATCACTCAACTGCCGGGATGATTCCGGCTGTAAGGGCATGGCCGAATACTTGTCCCATCGTAGCCAAACTAGACCTGCAAGAATGAAAATGCCTATATTACTACTACTAATACTGCAAGAATACTGGACACGTTGTTGTTTTGAAGTTTACTATTACTACTATTAGTGCTACGTGTCTAGCAAATACAAGCTTTTGGATAACTGTCATCCTTCATATGTCGGGAAGACTTTCGACTAACAGATCGCAGTACGTCATGCTGAACGGTGAAATGTCAATTGAAACGAAAGCGGCATCGGGTGTACACAAACGATGTGTAATAGGACCTCTAATATTTTCTGTATGCATTAAAGATTTGTCAGACCAGGTTAGTAGTACTATCAGATTCTATTGTCTGCGGGGAGTATTCCCGCTGGATGATCGTAAGGAAATCCAAAATAACTTACAGAGGGTGTCCACTTGTGTCCTTAATGGCAGCATTCATTAAATGTGGATAAGTGCAACTTAAAGTCCATAACAAGGACAAATAGCCCGGTAGTATCCTATTACAAGATTAACGGTAAACCTGTGGGGCCTGTCATAGCATTTACATACCTAGGGGTCTAACGATGCAACTGATCAGAACGAGTACGTGAAATCAATATTTGTGAAGATATATGTGTTAGGATGATTCTAGAAAAGTATAGTACATCTGTAAAAGAATTGTATGCAAGACGATAGTAGCAAGTCTTGTGGAGTACTGCTTCAGGATTTAGAGTCGCTGTTCACCTGGCGTGATAGCAAGCATTGGACGAACTGAGAGATGCGCTGCTAGAATCGGAACATGACGCTGTAGCGCATACTAATGTGTACCTGAAATGCCAGGAGAGCTTAAATGGGAGTCTCTGGAAGAAAGAGATACTTATTTCTCGGGAAAATGTGTTCTATTAATTGAAATAGTCGTTATTACAGGATGACTGTGGGAATTCTGGTGCTTCAGTCGTATACAGAGTCATACAGGTAGCTGCCGCCTACCATTGTCATTTTATGCAACCTGAAAAGCTATAGCTGGCCTTCATAGACCACGGTAACTATTAGTCCTACAGAAAAAATGAGCAGGACCTTTTTGTAGTAAATTTAATGTAGTTAAATTGTGTACTGGGATACGTTTTCGCTGGAGGTCACTGTTCTACAGTTATTCAAGAAAGACGTACGAAAGTGACCTTCAAACGCACCTCCATCCCACATTCATCCCTTATTAGTCAGGATTTCTAGTTCGTAGTTCGTGGCGCTCCTTCCTACCACGGTACAAGAATTTCCGGCTACACGAACTATTCCCGATATTCAATTTTTTTTGTTCTCTATTGATTGGGCTATTGCGCCACTAGCCAGTCGGGTATTTTGCTAACATTATTAATCTACACATGCCCGTGAGGGTAATGAATAAAAAACTAATTTTGTCACCGTTATGCTAAAACTTAATTACGTTTGCAGTTCGATCCAAACTTAACACTTCCAGCGCAGTCGTTTCGTAGTTAGAAGGCCCTAACGAATAAAGTGATGTAATTGTTTATTTTATGCTGTCAAAATTCACAAAACAGCTAGATAAAATTTACACAAACATCAATTTTACAATTTGTGAGTGGTAGACCTAGACTAAGCCGGTGGCGTAATAGGGCCAGTCAGTGAAGACCAAAAATGGTCGAATGTTGGAGATACGAGGGTTGTCCGGAAAGTAAGGTCTCCAATGATCTCCAGTCGGGACGGACCGAGCTACACTATGTAATCAAAAGTATCCGGACACCTGGCTGAAAATGACTTAAAAGTTCGTGGCGCCCTCGATGGGTAATGGTGTTGGCCCAGCTTCCACTCTTGCACGCACACGTTCAATCAGGTGCTGGAAGGTTTATTGGGGAATGGCAGCCCATTCTTCACCGAGTGCTGCACTGAGGAGAGGTATCGATGTCGGTCGGTGAGACCTGGCACGAAGTCGGCGTTCCAAAACATCCCAAAGGTGTTCAGTAGGATTAAAGTCAGAACTCTGTGCTGGCCGGTCCAGTACAGGGATGTTATTGTCGTGTAACCACTCCCCCCACAGGCCGTGCATTATGAACAAGTGCTCGATCGTGTTGAAAGATGCGATCGCCATCCCCGAATTGCTCTTCAACAGCGGGAAACAAGAAGGTGTTTAAAACATCAATGTAGGCCTGTGCTGTGATAGTGCCACGCTAAACAACAAGGGCTGCAAGGCCCCCTCGATGAAAAACACGACCACACCATAACACCACCACCTCCGAATTTTACCGTTGGCACTACACAAGCTGGCAGATGCCGTTCACCGGCCATTTGCCATACACACACTCTGCCATCAGATCGCCACATTATGTACCGTGACTCGCCACTCCACACAACGTTTTTCCGCTGTTCAGTCGTCCAATGTTTACGCTCCTAACACCAAGCGAGGCGTTTACCGGCGTGATGTGTGGCTTACGAGCAGCCGCTCGTCCATGAAATCCACGTTTTCTCACCTCTCACCTATCGCCTAACTGTCATAGTACTTACAGTGTATCCTGATGCAGTTTGGAATTCCTGTGTGATGATCTGGATAGATGTCTACCTATTACACATTACGACCGTCTTCAACTGTCGGTGGTCATTGTCAGCCACAGACTAGGTCGGCCTGTACGCTTTTATGCTGTGTGTGTCCCTTCACGTTTCCACTTCACTATCACATCGAAAACAGTAGACCAAGGGATGTTTAGGAGTGTGGAAATCTCGCGTACAGACGTATGACACAAGTGACACCCAATCACCTGACCACGTTCGAAGCTCGAGAGTTCCGCGGAGCGCCCCATTCTGCTCTTTCACGATCTCTAATGACTACTGAGGTTGCTGATTTGGATTACCTGCCAGTAGGTGGCAGCACAATGCATATAATATCAAAAACGTTTGTTTTTGGCGGTGTCCGTATACTTTTGATCACATATTGTAGCTTGAATCTGACAAAAGCGCCTTGTTCCTTGCTTCCCGCACCACTATTCTTGCCAGTCCCACGCTTATTCCTTGCGTTGCAGCCGTTAACGATGAAATGGAAAATCGACGCTCCCGCCAAATGGGAATTGCGTCTTGTGATTAAATTTCTGTGCTTTATGGGGTCAATCCTTATTGACATCCATCGCCAGTTGACCGATGTGTATGGAGGAAAATGTATGGACGTAAAAAAATGAGCCGTACAGACGCGCACGACGACGCCGGCTGCGGGCGTCCGTCAGTTCAGACGAGAGAGTGACGAAAGTCAAAATAGTTTTGCTTGCGAATCGGCGTGTGACTGTGCGAGAGGTTGCCGAACCGATAGGGGGCGTCTCTGAGACTACCGTGGACCAGATTTTGACGGACAATTTGAAGTATCACAAGGTGTGTGCCAGCTGGGTGCCGCGGATGCCTAGTGAACACAAAAAAAAAATTGCATCGAAAGTACCAGCAAGTTTCTGCGCCGTTAGCGGGAAGAGGGTGAGGAATTTCTAGATTCAATTGTAACCGGGGACTAGACGTGGGTTTACTGCTTCACGTCAGAGACTAAGGAACAATCGAAACAGTGGCGGCTTTCCGGTTCTCCAAATGTCAATAAGTTAAAGGAAACGCCGTCCAACAGGGAAAGTGATGGCTCCGGTATTCTGGGATAGAAAAGGCGTCCTGCTGGTTTTCTACCTGGAAAGAGGTACACCAATCATTGCGGCAAGGTACTGCGAAACACTAACAAAGCTACGCCGGGCTATATAGAGCAAAAGGAGGGGTCGTCTAACAAAGGGAGTTCGTTCGCACCATGACAACGCCCGCTCTCACGTCGCCAGCACCAAGATAGATCTCATCGCCAAATTCGTCCGCAGCCCGTGGTCCAAAGGCTAGCGTTGCTGCCTGTGGTTCACAGGGTACCGGGTTCGATTCCCGGCCGGCTTGGAGATTTTCTCTGCCCAGGGACTTGGTGTTTGTAGTGTCCTCATCATTTCATCACCACCACTCGTTACAATGGTTAGATTGGATTATGTAAAAATTGGTCTGTGTAATATTTGGAACTTTGTACGGGCGTTGATGACCGCGCAGTTGAACGCCCCACAAACCAAACATTATCATCGCCAATTCTGGTGGGAAATCATTGACCATCCTCCATACATCTCTGATGATGATGATGATGATGATGATGATGATGATGATGATGATGATGATGATGATGATTTATGGTGGAGGGCGCTAAACAGTAAAGTCATCAGCGATACATCTCTGGTTTGGCTTTCAGTGACTAGTATTTGTTCCCCAACTTGAAACATCACTTGGAGGGACTGAAATTCTCAAGCGACGTAGAGCTCAAGGCAGCTGTCCATTCCTTCCTGCACGAGTCAGCGGGCGAGTGGTACGACGCGGGTACGAAAAAGCTTCCGGAGCGTCTCCAAAAATGCATCAATCGTGACAGGGACTACGTTGAAAAATAGCTGACAGTCCAAGCTTTCAGAGTCTGTTATTGGTTTTGCAATGAAGTGATGATTACTAGGCCTATGTGAAAAAGTACTCGAAGAGCTTATTGTAGAAAATCGTTAATATTGGTACAAATATACTCCTCCTAGCACTCTGTGGTGGCGTTCAGACTCTGTGTGTAGGTGACTACAGTTACTAGTTTCCGACCCTAACAGTATAAATATGGCCCTGTCACTTAGAACATCTTGTAGACCTACAATCACCTTAATGATGTCAAGGCTTCAGAAGGAAATGCAGATCTGAACAGTGATACAGCTTATTCATACTGCAGTAGATTCTAATTTTTAATTATGCGCTAATGCGATAAAGAAGCGATGAAATTTGGAAACTGTTTCAGCTATTGGTGTTGGTGCTGTTGGTCTGTTAAACGTATTAACCTCAGCGTGAGTATACAAGAGGTTCACCACTGAGTCACTAATACCACCAAAACTGATTTGAATTTAATATAATTCGTAGGCTGAATTTCAACGATAATACTCACGAGAACACACACATCGAAGTTTTTAGTCTAAGAGATTGAAAATAAGTGATACGTGTTTCCCAGAGCAATGTTGAATTGAGAGTCAGTCCAGAACACATTTCATCATAGGAATAACGAAAGTAATTCATTAAGTTTATTTAAGCAAAACTGGTTTTACAGCGTTATCAGATGTGATATTGCTTCAGAGAAAACAATATTTGTAACGGAAGTATTGTATCCTAGATCAAAATCCTCTAAAACATTTTTTCCCTCACTTGACTTCTGGCGGTAACAAGTTTTTGCCATCAACCGCGATTTCCTATAGCCAACTGCATCTTCATCATTAAGCAGTCCATAAATGTGAAACTGGACTAGAACATTACTAACAGCAACAACCAATTCCCATATAACACTTGGAATTAGCCAGTCTAACGTACCTGTTATTAAATAAAACCACAAGCTGGATGTGTGTCTCTGGTAGTACAGGGATTGGACAAAAATATTGAAACTCTGAAAAAGCATTGCCATGCCTAATATGCTGTAGGAAATCCGTTGGTATTCAAGACAGCTTCCAGTCGTCTCGGAATAGATCAATACAGACCCTGTAAGGTTTTCAACGGGAATTTTATACTCTCTTTCCTGCAAAATAATAAGTTCACGTAACGATTATGGAGGTGGATAGCGATCACGCCCTCTTCTGTACTAAGTAGATCACAAAGGTTCAATAATATTGGAATCTGGTGGCTGGTGGTCACGGGAGATGCGAACAGATATTGTGCCATGGGATAGATCTGATGACGCAGAATGGTCACATAATCCTTGGCGGTAATGCGAACTTGAAGAGTAGCCATGACACCCGTGAAATACCCTGATATGGCTGCCCAAATCATCATCGAGCGTACGCCATGATTCATAATTTGAGATGTAAACACGGACAAAAGTGGCAACCAGTGTGACACGAGACTCTTTCGACCAAATTACATCCGTCCATTGCTCCATAGTACCGATTTTATGACTTGGGCACCACGTTTTCTTGTTACGGACATTCGCATCTCTGATAAGCGGTTCGGGATTTCCAGCTCGCCCTGCAATTCGGTGCTTACGGAACTCCCTTCGTGGTGTTTTTGCGCTGGCAAGGGTTCGCGAGAGTGATTTTGAGTTCTATGGGGTGGTTTTTGCAGCTGTTGTCCTCTTATTTTCTTTGTCACTAACCTCTTCAACGATCACCTACCGCGATCACGCAACACACACTTTCGTCCGCGTTGTGACTTAGCGGCTGATGATTTCCCGCTTGCCCCGTATGCCTTAGATATCTTCCATGCGTTGCATCTTGAAACGCCAAACATTTCGGCTTCCTAAGTCACGGAGGCACCCACTATACGAACACCAACATTTTGCCCACGTTCGAGTGCACTGAGCTTCGACGTAATGCACTGTCAGCTACACAGAACACAGTTATAACCACGACACACTATTGCAACGTACTGAGGACACGGCACTGCTGCCGTTCGTGCTCAAATACAACAGTGCAATCTGAAGGTTTAGCCATCATCTGCAGTTGTGTTCAAGTATCCGTTTCTCGCGATGTTTCCATATTTTTGTCCAACCCCTGTGTAAGTGGTCCTGAAATTATTGCTTTTCGACGCAATTGTTTTGCGAAGATCGTGTTCCGTTTAAACGTAAAAACACAGTCTTCTTGCTGAAGTAGCTGGGTCTGAAAGTGCCGGCGAAATTGATCCAGAATAGTGGATCACTTTTTTTGATGTAGGTCACTGTGCTAATTCTGTATCACCTGACAATAATTTCTGAACTCAACACACTTCTCCGCAAGTCGTTGCTATAGTCATTGAATGTTTCGTAGCCTTTGCACCGAAAGTCAAAATACGTTGCTATATCTATAGTTCTTTTCGAAAGGCTGCAAGTTGATATCAGAGTGAAGTGAGTAGAAATACTGCATGTGGTATAAAATCTGTAAACTGAATTTTGTATTTCCTTTTACAGGATCACCTACATCCACTTGCCTCTGCAGAGCAAATGGCTGTACGTAGGCACCGAGCGTGGGAACATTCACGTTGTAAACATAGAATCCTTCGTTCTGTCGGGATACGTCATCAACTGGAATAAAGCAATCGAAGTGTAAGTATGCACCTTTTAATTACCCATGTAATAGACAGTTTCTTGAAACTATTTATTTATTGTATATGTCAGATATTCTTTTCATGCTAGAAACCACCACCACAAATATTCGGGGTGGTGGTGGTGGTGGTGGTGCCGCCGCCGCGAACAGTGTAACTAACAGCGTATGCAGCACAAAAACTCCCCCCACAAATTTATCGTAACAGTCAGAGTGGTCTTCTTTTGCGTCCGTAGCAGTATAACACTGATACAGAAAAACTGGATTCCACAAGAGTGACAAGCTTGTTGTTGGTTCACTCTAAATAAACAATTAGTACACACGACTGTGATGTGAACGCATTGCTCTTACGCAGGCGGCTCAAAGCTTTTGGGTTAAAATTATACAAATAGTAGAAGTTCTCGTCAGAGAGCTTTGAAATAGGAAAGTATGGCAGAGAATTAATATGTAGTTGTTTATTGACATAGACAATTTCAGTCTTATAGCAACAACTTACGCTGGTAAGAAGTGTTCAAAGTAACGACCGCCAGTGTCAATGCACGCATTACAATGGCGCATTAAAATATTGTCATACTCTCTGACATCAGTGTTTTTTATTCTATGAGACAGCTCGCTAGCACCCTACATCCCAGCTCATCTTAATTTTTAACTACTATTACACACGCGCGCGCGCGCACACACACACACACACACACACACACACACACACACACACTCTCTCTCTCTCTCAATAGGAAAAAATACATAATAGCGAGTTAAGGCGATTCCACTGGAAGTGGGCCAGGATTCCCACTTCCAATCCAACGGTGTTGTTCAGGAGTACAGGGACATTAATACAGAGACGAGATGTACTGTCGTGTTAAAACCACATCCTCTCGCAGACAACTAGTAGTAGTCTATAACTGTGGCAGCACATCTCAAATGACTACCAGGCGACGTGAAGTATTCGAACACGTTAGTAACAAATAAGGTACTGTTACTATATCTTATTAAATATCGGCCCAAAATTTCGTAGAAAATAGCTACTGCTGATCTTAGGAGACGATGGCGTATCGACTTACATTTCTGCCAACGAGGATATTGCCGCAGTTGAAAACGCTGTCAAGGTTGAAATAAATCTCATCAGTGAACATACCTTCTCAAATTCAACTGTGCGAGCAGTTCTTTGCCGATAATCTTGCCCAGCTCTGTAGCTAGAACGAGCCTGTATCCACGGCGTTAAATTTTGTGCGATAAAGATGACGCCTGTTGTGAAACTTTTCCGGGCACTACATCCTGCTGTACCGTATATAAAACCCGCCGAGCTAGCCACGCGGTTTAACCCGCTGCTTCCCGAGCGGGAAGGCGTGCCGGTCCCCGGCACTAATCCACCTGGCAAATTAGTGTTGAGGTCCGGTGTGCCGGCCAGCCTGTGGGTGGTTTTTAAGGCGATTTTCCATCTCCATCGGCTAATGCGGGCTGGTTCCCCTTATTCCGCTTCAGTTACACTACGTCGGCGATTGCTGCGCAAACACTGTCTCCACGTACGCGTTCACCATAATTACTCTACCACGCAAACATCGGGGGTTACACTCGTCTAGTATGAGACGTTACCGGTGTGGAGGGGTGGAGGGAGAGGGGGGGGGGGCACTGGGGGCCGAACCGCACAATAACCCTGGGTTCGGTGTGGGGCGGCGGTGGGGTGGGTGGACTGCTGTGTCCTGTTCTGACGTTGTGAACCACAGAGGGCTACGGCGGGACGAAGTGTCTCCGTCGTTTCTAGGTCCCAGGTTCAACGGTTCAATACATACACACACACACATACACACACACACACACACACACACACACACCGTATATAAGGTGCGTCTCTGCTAGTTACTGTAACATGTTGCAAGCTGAACTACTATCTGAGATAATTATTCGCGATCTGTTGCGTCAATGTGCTCGAATTAGTTCTAGCAATTATTGAAGTTCGCACTTGCGAACGACTCTGACAACGAAGTGTGGCTTTACAACCATAGGTTTGTGTAGTCCATTGTTGTACATGCGTTCTACTAAAAGTAGCAGCTGTAGACACTAGGGTTTCTCAGACAAGCACTGATTGCACACACGAAATTGGCTTTCATTGCTACAGTATTGATAAATTATAAGAGGGTAGAAAAAACTAATAAAGGATGTAGTCAACACAGTAACGAAGCTGAATTCTGTATATTTTCACTCAAACCTCAAGAATAAACATGACGGCCTTATATAAAATCATTCAGTACGTATTTTTCCGCATCGAGGTTACATAATGCGTCGAGGTCGTGCGAAGAAGATTGACCGCAGAATATCGCGAGGCGCAGCAGCGCCGCCAGTAACAATTTCGGGAAATATTTCCACTCTAGCCATGTTCACACTTTCTTACAGAATATCATTGAAAATTACCATAATTAAGGTACAATATTTTTTATAACTATACATATTAAAATGAGCGCCTCTTCATGTTGGTCACTTCGCGATCTTACAAAACTTTGGAACATATTACACTAAGTAATAATGAAGCATTAAATGGTGGCAGCACGCACAACTTTTAAAATCAGCAAATACAAGTAAATATTTCTATACAGGGTGTCGCAGGTGAAATGGTCGATATTCAGAGATATGACGGGAATGATCATTCGAAGCAATAAAAGTCATGGGCTTCTCTAAAATGCATACCTTAAGAGCTGTGAGCACGTCTTCATCTTCGATACTGTAAAACAAGTATCTTCTGCTGAACAAGTGCCCGTAACTCTTAAGGCATACATTTTAGAGCCCATGTTTGCTAGACATTTTTGCTTCGAATGATTTTTCCTCATATGTCCCTGAATATTGACAATTCTTCTTAGGATACTCTTATATCTCTCAACGATTTGTCAAAATCTGTGTACCTTTTCCTTCTTTTTGAAGAGGCAGGGCAATTGAATCTTAGTATGAAATATACATTTATTGCTTCCTCCTTCAGCTTATCAGAAAGTATACGTTCGGATGTGTTTGATCTATTGAGGAGTTTGCCGCTGGTTAAAAACATTCGAAATTTCAGTTTGTATACTAGGATTTTCCATCCATTGATTGGCGATATAAGCTGCGACTTTCTTGACCTTTTCTCCACGTTGCAAAACTACTCGGTTGGAAGTACGCCAGTAGCTGCTTCTCGGAAACACCCCTGTCGGAAAGCCCAGGTAGCCTAGCCTCCGTAGCCGCCTGGGACACCAAACCTCTTTTAGGGATTTCCAGCTGTTACCTGCTGTAGTCCGCCTTTGTACTCGGCGCCATGCTTTGGTCAAGCTTATGAAATTCCACCACGCCGCTGCATTCGCTTCCCAGGGCAAGCAAGAAGCCAGCAAGTCTTGTGAACTTGGGACCCTGCCGCACTTGGACGCCACGGCAGGTCTGCTGGCAGCGCTCAGGTCTGATAGTACGAGAGACCAGCGGAGACTTCAGAGGAATTCTTTCAGTCTACGCTCAGTAGAAGAGCTAGTGGCTTTGTGCGAAAGTTCTAAATAAGGAGGGAATGCAGGAAAAGGCGTTCTGAGTACATCCCTTCATTGCTGGTCGAAACATGTAAGAGTTATTTCACACGCTGTATGATGATTTAAGAAATTACAGTGCTAAATTTCGCAGTTTTTTTTTTTTTCAGGAAAGTAATCTCACCAGGGGAAAAGATTTTCGTGACCTGTCTAACCGGTAGGTAATTATTCGTTGTCCGCAGTGATATTTACTGTTTTAGTTGCGACTGTAAAGTGTACATAGAAGGGATTTGTCAGTTTTTATTTGAGAAGTACGTTATTATAGACTGAAATTCACTTAACAAACCCTTTATACAAAAAGAACGAAAGGTGCCTCATTTGTTTACATATCTTATTTCCTAAAATAATTTCAGCGCGTCTGATGTATCGGACCCATTTTCTGCAGCCGGAGATGTAGGTGTGTTATTTCGGCCTGGAGTTGGTTTTGAGGAAAACATCCATAGCCCGGATGGTGAAATGTGTTTTCTGTGGTGTTAAGATCTTGTGATTGGAGCATCTGGAACAGGCTGTGACGAAATAGACGATCGATGACTTCCCACGATTTTCAGTGGGCCGGAGTCCAAAAGATTCGTTATAAGTAGTTTGAACGTGATTATAAGGTGAAGAGGCTTATTTTAACATCTTCATTTATACTCCGCAAGCCACCCAACGGTGTGTGGCGGAGGGCACTTTACGTGCTACAGTCATTACCTCCCTTTCCTGTTCCAGTCGCGTATGGTTCGCGGGAAGAACGACTGTCTGAAAGCCTCCGTGCGCGCTCGAATCTCTCTAATTTTACATTCGTGATCTCCTCGGGAGGTATAAGTAGGGGGAAGCAATATATTCGATACCTCATCCAGAAACCTGGCGAGCAAGCTACACCGCGATGCAGAGCGCCTCTCATGCAGAGTCTGCCACTTGAGTTCGTTAAACATCTCCGTAACGCTATCACGGTTACCAAATAACCCTGTGACGAAACGCGCCGCTCTTCTTTGGATCTTCTCTATCTCCTCCGTCAACCCGATCTGGTACGGATCCCACACTGATGAGCAACACTCAAGTATAGGTCGAACGAGTGTTTTGTAAGCCACCTCCTTTGTTCAAAAAATGGCTCTGAGCACTATGGGACTCAACTGCTGAGGTCATTAGTCCCCTAGAACTTAGAACTAGTTAAACCTAACTAACCTAAGGACATCACAAACATCCATGCCCGAGGCAGGATTCGAACCTGCGACCGTAGCGGTCTTGCGGTTCCAGACTGCAGCGCCTTTAACCGCACGGCCACTTCGGCCGGCCCTCCTTTGTTGATGGACTACATTTTCTAAGGACTCTCCCAATGAATCTCAACCTGGTACCCGCCTTACCAACAATTAATTTTATATGATCATTCCACTTCAAATCGTTCCGCACGCATACTCCCAGATATTTTACAGAAGTAACTGCTACCAGTGTTTGTTCCGCTATCATATAATCATACAATAAAGGATCCTTCTTTCTATGTATTCGCAATACATTACATTTGTCTATGTTAAGGGCCAGTTGCCACTCCCTGCACCAAGTGCCTATCCACTGCAGATGCTCCTGCGTTTTGCTACAATTTTCTAATGCTGCAACTTCTCTGTATACCACAGCATCATCCGTGAAAAGCCACATGGAACTTCCGACACTATCTACTAGGTCATTTATATATATTGTGAAAAGCAATGGTCCCATAACACTCCCCTGTGGCACGCCAGAGGTTACTTTAACGTCTGTAGACGTCTCTCCATTGATAACAACATGCTGTGTTCTGTTTGCTGAAAACTCTTCAATCCAGCCACACAGCTGGTCTGATATTCCGTAGGCTCTTACTTTGTTTATCAGGCGACAGTGCGGAACTGTAGCGAACGCCTTCCGGAAGTCAAGAAAAATAGCATCTACCTGGAAGCCTGTATCTAATATTTTCTGGGGTCTCATGAAGAAATAAAGCGAGTTGGGTCTCACACGATCGCTGTTTCCGGAATCCATGTTGATTCCTACATAGTAGATTCTGGGTTTCCAAAAACGACATGATACTAGAGCAAAAAACATGTTCTAAAATTCTACAACAGATCGACGTCAGAGATATAGGTTTATAGTTTTGCCCATCTGCTCGACGACCCTTCTTGAAGACTGGGACTACCTGTGCTCTTTTCCAATCATTTGGAAGCCTCCGTTCCTCTAGAGACTTGCGGTACACGGCTGTTAGAAGGGGGGCAAGTTCTTTCGCGTACTCTGTGTAGAATCGAATTGGTATCCCGTCAGGTCCAGTGGACTTTCCTCTGTTGAGTGAGTGATTCCAGTTGCTTTTCTGTTCCTTGGACACTTATTTCGATGTCATTTGTGACGCTCGTAATTCCCAATACCTTTTTTCCCCATTTCGCATTTTGGGTCCTGAGATGAAGTGTCCCTTGTTGCTGGCCTCATCTACATCTGACAGATAAGATGCGGAGTCAAAACTGCCCACAGAGCTCGGGGGAAAATAACTAGGTAGGGGTGAGCGGCAGGTGTACTGGCAGGCCTGTCGGCAGAACCTCGAGGCGGACGCTCTACCTGCAGAGGTGCCACACTCAAGTAGATGCCATGTGCGAGAGGCTCTATTGCGTCCCACGCGTCTGTCTGGCGTCTCTGTCAGCAGAGCTGCCGTGCCATCCCGATGCGGCAGGGTCCTTAGAGTGATGGTCCGTCTTCGACAACCAGTCATGAAATTTCAACAGTTACAAACTTCACAGTTTACATGTCACAGACTACTGTGTTGTTTTTCTAGGTGATGCCACCGTTAGTGTGGCAGGCAGTTGTTTGTGTGAGGCATATGTGTGAATACTCCTCATGTTTCATAACATATTGCTCATTCCAGACCTCGTACCACCTGAAAAGTATTTATTCCAACAACTGGCCCCTTACCGCAAAACAATCTGTTTAGGATGCTCTACTATCTGTATAATTTTGCCCATAACGTTTTGAGAAACTGTGTATTCTGTTGGAAAAACAATCTGGCGTCACACGCAACGACTGCAGTAGCACGTACCGAAAACTATGGCCAGTTATTCAATGAAAACTGTCGAGGATATTGACTCTAGAGAAACTACTTTAGGATAATTTCCGAGTTAACGTAAGGACATTTGACTGGGTCCTATTGTCGTTGCCTTTTGTTTCCCCTGGGTGGGCGAAATAAAACTGGCCCAGAAAATGTTTACAGTAACACTAACATAGGATTGACCGTTGTATACGAATATCACAGAAAATAGTGGAAGTGGTCACCATTGACGTCGAAACCAATACGTTTTGCATTGCAGGCTTTGCTGCAGGTTTTGCCACAACATTTCCAGTCTCAAATTCGTGCACAAATAGTTCCGCACACAATGAATGAAAATTTTCACTCTGCAGCGGAGTGTGCGATGATGTGAAACTTCCTGGTAGATTGAAACTGTGTGCTGGATCGAGACTCGAACTTGGGACCTTTGCCTCTGGAAAGTAGGAGACGAGGTACTGACAGAAGTAAAGCTGTGACGACGGGACGTGAGTCGTGCTCGGGTAGCTCAGACGGTAGAGCACTTGCCCGCCAAAGGCAAAGGTCCCGAGCACGAGTCTCGGTCCGGCACACAGTTTTAATTTGCCAGGAAGTTTCAGTTCCGCCCACGTTTCCACGAATTATGCTTCGCATAACTCTCGACAATTAAAACACGATGTTTTATCGTAAGCATAATTTTGTGCTGCATCCAACTGGTCACTAAGTTAATCTGCTCCTCTCACTCATTCAAACGTGATGATACAGCGAAGTACTCGGGACAGGGATTACGGGAGGTGCACATTGACAGACATGTGGCGACAACCGATTAACTCCTAGCAATTGGTTTCCAGCATTTTCTATGATGGGCAGTTCTGTTAATTTCCAGCAGCCTGTTCCGCGTCAGTCTTATAAATATTTTCCGGGCCAGTTCTATTTAGCTCGCCCTGAATAAGATCCACATATGATGAACTTCTGTACCATTTGCTTGACATCGATCATTTAGTCTGAAACGAAATTCGGTGTTGCAGAAAAATTTATGAGAACCGAAAACGTCATCAGGCGAAACAATCTGCAGAATTCAGAAAACCTTAGAGACAATGCCAAATCAATAGAAAGACTCTGCGAGCAAATGATGAGCACTGTCTGGTTTATTGGGACACTGAGTGTGGATGCTATCGGCAAACGTGAAGTGCAAGTATTATAAAATGGCAATTAGTTTGGCATTCAGGAGTTACATTTTTAAGAATGGAGTCGTGGAATGCGCATACCTGCGAAAAATTTTCTGCCCAATCTGCACTTTAGCAAAAATTTTAACTTCTGCATAGGATTAAGAACCGCACTCTGCAAGAGCGCCCATACTATAGTTTGCAGAGGGAGGGGGCTAAACCTGGAGGTTTGGAGTATTTTTAATATTTTGGAAGATGAGAGGCGACTTGTAAGTAGTCATATAAAGTTCCAGTTCCGACCTTGTTAAAAACCTGTGTAATACCGCCTTTTAAATCATTTTCTTGAAAGGAAACACACTTGATTATAATATATTTTTTCCTTTCCCTGATATCTCTCTCTCTCTCTCTCTCTCTCTCTCTCTCTCTCTCTCTCTCTCTCTCTCTCTCTCTCTCTCTCCCCCCCTCCCCCTCCCCCTCCCCCTCCCCCCCCCCCTCTGACTCAAGTATCGTGGGGTCAAGCCTGTGTTTAGGCGACTAAAACTTTGCTCCACAGCTTCCTTACCGGTTTCAGAATTCTCCGCATATGGGTTTTTGGAGTCGCCTGAAGCCAGAATCGTGCTACAGGACGTAGGTATATTGAGTTAATGGAGTGTTTAGTAGAGAGAAAAAACAGTGAGGCCACTAAAGGAACGAACTTCGGTTTCTCCATAGCTTATCGCAGATACCTTCCGAACACACCTTTTAATTATGCCCTGCTTGCTTTGATTCTGTCCTTAGTGCTCTCTCTAAAATGCAAGACGTCAAGCGAACTACTGTATTTTCAAAACTAACTACTTATTAGGAAAAAGGCGAAGTTTAGGGCACTTTCAGATCCTGCCTTAAAATTCGTCATGGCATGAAAATTACTGGACTGATTTTACAAACAATCGTCCTTGATATATGGCCCAGCACTGTGCACGACATATTTAGCCATAACATTAATGGACAAATATACGTAATTGTTGCACTGTTACACAATTTCGCATAGGTTGTCAAGAACAGTATTGATACTATTCTGGTGTGAAACATCACGATGATTTTTCCACGCTCTTGTATGATATGTATAGCAGCCAATTTGAATAACGGGAAGTGAGGAATCTGAAAATTAGTGAAATCAGTTGCTTATATTGTAGACCATCAAAGCTATCACCGAAGCTCATATCTAAAGTAACCTAGAAAGTAACAAACAATAGTAATAATAGAAATATCAGCCAGCTTTCCTTATGAAGAATTAGCGCATAAGGTGGAGTGTGTCTCGTTCTCTACCATCGAACAGATGGAAGAACAGAGCTTAGAACAGTCATTGTAACATCCTTATCTACGAAACCTACGATACGGGGAAGGGAGGGTGGGGTGGAGGAATGTAAGAATCAGCACACCAAGACTTCGGAATCCCACGTCGCCATTCACAAATGATCGTCTCCACGACTGGCTTTCGAAATTCTACACAGCACGTGTTGCTAAAAGCAAGAAAGAGCGTGTTTGTGCGATTGTTAGGTTCCTCAACAGCCCTGTTAGTATTATTTATATCATAGTGTGCAATGCACCAACACTGTTGCTAGCGCTAAGTTTTCGAAATGGGTGAACAATTTTTAATAAAACAATTAGTGAAAAGATCATACTCGCAGTTGAAATACGAGAAATACGAGGATGATTTGATGATAGTAAGACAGGGAAGGCCTATTCAAGCTCTTCCGTACTTTCACTTGCAGTGTGAAGTGAAGGAAAAAATAAGAACCCTTACAAAAGGTATTTTAAAATAAAGAATAACGATAAGTATGTGTGGCTGTCTGGTTTGTACGAACTAAATAAATTTTGTTGCTGGCCATGCTTGTTGTTTGCAACTGAGAAAACGCGCTGGTATAATATCAGTTTCGCAAATTTACAGTATTTAACCACAGCTTTGGATAAACATAGGAGATAAACGACCCATATGAAATCTTTTACAGCACTCAACAAATAGCCCATTCATTCAGTTACCAGAAAAAAAACTGCTGACCGTTTGTACAATGAAAAGGTTAAAGAAAATAGAAATGCAGTGAAAAGATTGGTTGATGCAGTGGTACTTCTTGCAAAACAATAATGTTTTCTTAGAGACCACAGTGAAGGTGAGGGGTGATTAAATAAAGGCAGTTACATAGAACTGCCTCAGTTTCTAATTATGATGTGGCACTGTCTCGGCATTTAAACAAAGCTACCGTTTTCAAAGGCCCCTCGGCTCTTGTACAGAATGACCTAATCAATGTTGTGGCCAGTCTTGCTACAGATCAGATTAAATCAGATATTTATAAGGCTACTTTTATTGGACTCATGATCGATGAAACAACTGAGGTAACCAATCAAAGTCAAATGTCTACTACTCTACGCTATGTTTACGATGAAGGCTATTGCAAAGGAATATACTTGTATTTCACTCATGTAAGTTCTGAGCGAACAGCAAGTGGTTTATTTGAATATGTAAAAAAGACTATAGATGATTTAGCATGTTAAAAAAAAACTTGTTGCTCAAACTTTCGATGGTGCTGGAGTCATGACCCAAGATGCTTCTGGACTCCAGACTTTAGTTAAAACCGAGTATCCTGCTGCTATCTTCATCCACTGCTGTAGTCACCGATTTAATCTCATACTTCCCAATCTGTTTATCCGCATTTTCTCACATTCCACTTCACGTACAGATATCTTAAAGTCTTTACCGAAAAGAAAAATCAGTGTCGCGCCTACAAGACTGAATTTTACTTCCAGGCTCGTAACCACAGTTCATCTCCATAGAACTCATGGTATCATTTTCGTAACTTCATTCGAAGAGGAATCTGGGAACTGGTGTAACGAAGTAGTCAACATGGCTTCTGGCTCAAATGGCTCTGAGCACTATGGGACTTAACAGCTGTGGTCATCAGTCCCCTAGAACTTAGAACTACTTAAACCAAACTAACCTAAGGACATCACACACACCCATGCCCGAGGCAGGATTCGAACCTGCGACCATAGCAGTCGCGCGTTTCCGGACGGAGCACCTTAACTGCGAGACCACCGCGGCCGGCCTGGCTTCAGGCGTTGTGCGATTTTTCTCAAGGACTCCAACCTACGTTTTCTTGATTCAATTTCGTAAAGCTTCTACATATTCAGATATTCTTTTTGAAATTTTACAAAACAAGAGCATGAATAACTGTTACTGTACGGAAAAAATAAACAAAAATATTACCACACCGCAAAACATTAGAGGCACAGGATTTGAAGGAGTATGGTCAGAAACTATTGGCGTTGCTGATGAAGAGAACGAAGAAAGGCCTAGAAAGAGGAACTACCTGGAAGATGAAATCCATTCTTCGTACTTAAGGATCTTCTGCAAAATCCTTGGAAACATTAATAACTCAAACCAAATTAAGATTTGAATCACAGAAACTGTTGAAATCTATGGGATAGCTTGATTCTGAACTTCTGGGAGGTACGATAAAAAATTTGCAAAAAATGTATTTTTTGAACTGAGAGAACAATATGTTTCGTATTTCGATATAATGTCTTCGAAAATTGAAGTGAAAGTGTTATATACACTTCGAGAATTTTCTAAAAAGTTCGTTCAAACCACTGCGTAAATTGTGTGAGAGGAACTGAAACGAAATGGACATTCGAAATGTCTTGGCTCAAACTCGTATAGGGGTTGAACCGCACGTGTCGCATTACACGTCCTAAATGAGACTCCTGTGACCTTTTGGTTAAATTGTCTGGCTGATGGCAAGTTTGCGAAATATAGAGTTGACATAACATATAATAACAGCAATAATAATATCGGGAAATAAATCAACGACCCATAAATGATGTAGGCCACATAGCTGCGATTTGGTTAGAATAATGTTTACTCTGAAAACAAACTAATAGCGAAAGTGATCGTATTTAGAGTTACTATTACACTCGAGCGCATATCCATTTGACACAGTTCGATCATTCACAATCTCATCGCGAAATACAAGTCATCTACGCGAAAAGTTAAGAGTTCACACCAGGCGCGCGGCTGGTCACCGATCAGAGACTAAGTCCCGTGATACCACACAACGCCAAATTTTCTAAGTCATTTCACTTCCTAGCTGCCTAAGGACCGACTGTCAGCTTTCGCGTCTGCATCCGAACTGTACCCTTTGGTGTCTCCAGCCGAACTGTCCCTCCGCCCGTCTCGGCCGCGTCCCCCGCGTGCCGAACATTGTCGCTCAACTGACTGGGGCAGTTCCCTTTCCTGAAGCCGTCCATCTGATTGGCTACAGCTTATTCTACATTATTTTACATTTTAATATATTTTAATAGTCAACGCTTGACCACTTTCACGTTCTAAATAAAGTAACAATAATATACATTACATAACAAACGTTAAATTCTTTTACGTAAAACCAATACAATTTCCTTCATAGCTTTGAATGCCACGGTAGTAGCCTTGCACCAATGTGCTTTCTGATAAATAAATAAAGAACAAAAGTAGCTATTATGCACTAAATTTTACAACAAATATTGTATGACCTAATGATTCAATAAGGTTTCATGCTGTCATCGTTCAATGTGTTTTGTGTGGAGGAAATGATGATCTGATGCTTAACTGAAAATACTGATAATTTAAATTTACTGTATCTTTTAAACAAATAAAGATACAGACTTGATATTTACAAGGTTTTTCATTTTAATGATGCGATTCTATATGAAATGTCGATCGTTAAGATCGACAAAAGCGTTCAGATTTTAGCATTCAGGTCTTTGTTACAGTACTTGTTAATTTCACGTAAACAGTAAATCCTAAACTATTATAGGTATGATCAGTATTCAAGTTTTATTGGGATCACTATGAAAATTTATGGAGGATGGCGGATTAAAATTACTGTGGCTTCATTCCCTGCATTACTACAGAATTAAATAGTTTCCATAAATGTTTCCCTGTATAGCCGATATTAGGTCCGCCATATTTAACGCTGCTACGTCTCCTTGGCCACAACGGCTTCTACTGGGTATCCCTAAGACGTAGGTTCTCGTCTGTATCACTCGCACACTACAGCGCTTAGGCCTCAATAGACAATAGACGCCTGTGAGAGGGACAGTATTAGTTACGCCAATGGATTCGCAGTCGCGAAAAGTGCACTTTAAATTGTTGCCTCCTCACCCACATATACAATAGGTTTTCCGTATTTTTTCTCATTAAGGTTAGACGAATTTCGGTCGATTTCAGCCCCTATTGTTTCCTATTCACAGCCTGTATGTCATCTCTAATGCTTATGACGTCGTCAGAGCGCTTACACTCCTTAACTCTTTTTCCTTACTTCCTTATTTCCAAGCTCATCACAGTTAGGCTGATAGAGCAATAGTTTAAAATGTAACAAAAAGTTATTTGACGCTGTAAAACATCACACACTCTTACAGGAAGTAACTAGTATTCTGTAAAAGTATCATCGTTAGAAAGAGTGCGGCAAGACGTTTATTCTGCTTATAAAGGTCGCTTTATGGGCACTTTGCCTTGCAGTTTATAGTTCTTTTAAAGAGTATATTTAGTTCATTTGCTTCCATCGGAGAACTGGATCACACGGCTTGTTATATGGGAGACCTGCAATTAAACACAGAATTCGAACCAACTGGTTATTCATATAACTTCCATCGCCAGCTGAGGACTGAAACCCAGAGCATTGGGTTTGTAACCTTCGCCGGCGTAGAACAGAAGCACAGGAAGCATTACAGAAATCGCTTTAATATTTCTAGTGAATTTGTTTCTTTACGCGTAGGCTAAAATTACGGGGTTCAGTCCTTCATTGGGGTTGGAATTTTTTCTAATCGTTAATCAGTGTACTTACATGAATAAGAAGGTAGTTTACAACGAGCTCTTTATTCACATGAAGTGTTGAGTGCTACTGACAAGGGATTTCAGATCGATTCCGTATTTCTGGATTTCTGGAAGGCTTTTGACACTGTACCACACAAGCGGCTCGTATTGAAACTGCGTGCTTATGGAATATCGTCTCAGTTATGTGACTGGATACGTGATTTACTGTCAGAGATGTCACAGTTCGTAGTAATTGACGGAAAGTCATCGAGTAAAACAGAAGAACAGAAGCGTTCCCCAAGGTAGTGTTATAGGCCCTTTTCTGTTCCTTATCTATATTAACGATTTTGGAGATAATCTGAGCAGCCGTCTTCGGTTGTTCACAGATGATGATGTCGTTTATCGACTAATAAAGTCATCAGAAGACCAAAACAAACTGCAAAACGATTTAGAAGATATATCGGAATGGTGCGAAAAGTGGCAGTTGACCCTAAATAACGAAAAGTGTGCGGTCATCCACGTGAGTGCTAAAAGGAACTCGTTAAACTTCGGTTACACGATAAATCATTCTAATCTAAAAGCCGTAAATTCAACTAAATACCTAAGTATTACAATTACCAACAACTTAAATTGGAAGGAACACATAGAAAATGTTCTGGGGGAGGCTAACCAAAGACTGCGTTTTATTAGCAGGACACTTAGAAAATGTAACAGACATGCTAAGGAGACTGCCTACAATACGCTTGTCCGTCTGCTTTTAGAATACTGCTGCACCGTGTGGGATCCTTACCAGATAGGACTGACGGAGTACATCGAAAAAGTTCAAAGAAAGGCAGCACGTTTTGTATTGTCGCGAAATATGGGAGAGTGTGTCACAGAAATGATACAGGATTTGGGCTGGACAGCATTAAAAGAAAGGCGTTTTTCGTTGCGACGGAATCTTCTCACAGAATTCCAGTTCCAACTTTCTCCTCCGAATGCGAAAATATTTTGTTGACACCGACCTACATAGGGAGGAACGATCACCAAGATAAAATAAGGGAAATCAGAGCTCGTACGGAAAGATATATGTGTTCATTCTTTCCGCGCGCTATACGAGATTGGAATAATAGAGAATTGTGAAGGTGGTTCGATGAAGCCTCTGCCAGGCACTTAAATGTGATTTGCAGAGTATCCATGTAGATGTAGATGTACATTCTACGTTAAATTGTAGGTACCCTTATAACAAGCTAGTTGGCCCTGTTCTGTGATGGGGAAAAAAAGCAAAGTTGTATTTTTGGTAAAACTAGTTACATGCTAACGTCGTTGCTTACTCATGCACTACACTTACGTCCATAGTAATATTTCCATCAGCTGTACTTTCGTTTTGAGAAAGAGAGATTACTAATTAATTTGTTACGCTATCTAGAGTACTGTTCATCGTTGTTTCATTTCACACATATGCTACAGTCACTTCACTGGCTTAATGCAGAGCCTGATTGTTTTCGGAAAGTTTTTCGTAGATCATCAGAGGTATCTTTCAGGGCGTAAGGAGGAGACGTGACTCCTATCCAGAGTAGAACAGTTGCGCCTTTCGCTTCCCAACTGTTCGTGCTCGTTTGCCTCGCTAGTTGATGCGTCCATATCTCACCGGGAAAACCGCAGGAGTGTTTTCATTCAAATGTTAATGAGAGACGTAATGTCGCAATGTGTGTGCCTCGGTAGTAATAAGTGTTGCGCCAGTAACCCATATTTCGCTGTTTTCATTAAGTATTCGAACTCAGCCCTTACAGGTTTATGGGCCATTCCATTGTTACGTTACAGCGCATATTCACGCTCTGCGAGACTGTTAACAGCAGTTGTGATGCAACATGGACAAGGTTAAGTTTCCACGTCATGTTAAGACTGTAGAAGTCAATTTGTATAAAAGTGGCATAGATTACTTGCATGGGAAAGTCATTGACAGAAATTGAAATTACTAAATATACCGTGATATTCTTCCTTCATTAGATCGTTTGTTTAAAAGGCCTGGTAAATGAAATGAGAGAATAAATTAATCGAAACATGAGCAAAAAGTGCCGTGTTAATTATTTATCGGCGGTTGATAGGTTAATCGATTGAACTTGGCGAAGATAAGCATTTCTCCATAGTCACATTTAGTTAAGTAAAACGGATGGTGAACTTATAATTGAAGCATACAGAATTGATTTTCATAGACACAGCGAGTTTTCGTGAAACACGCAATTAATTTTTTAATTAAGAGTAGAATGTGACACTGAGAAAAGTTGATTCCAGTCCGTCAGTGGGAAAATCAAAAAACCCTGTTCTCCAGAGCTCAGAGCATGTGTATTGACATTTTATCCAATTGAAAACCAGCTAAATCGACGATCTGAATTTTCGCTTAGCTTCCTTTTCACACTGTGATTGAATCATTTGTGTCTAAACTGTCAACTTAAGACACCTTAGGTTGGAAAAAAGTGCACAGGACTGATAAAATTTTTTCTAAGATGTGAAATATTATACCCATTTCAACCCTTCTCCACATGACCTGCAACACCTTGGCATTACTTGTGTTCGTTCCGTGTGCCAATGAACTGTTCTAAAATGGTTTGACACAACCACTAAAATAATCATCGTCTTTCGAATTATACACTTTTGTGTTAGCTCCCGTAAGTCCCTTTCATTTATGTTATCTTGACACTAATTTTTACAATTGCGTTTTGGAATATCGTAATTTAGACCGTGTCCATCGACAGGAAAGACAATTTAAAAGGAGCGTGCTATCTTCTCCTGAAAACATTGTTAGCTGCGATATCTAGTGAACGAAGTCTCTTGGTGGGACTGCGTACATTCGTGACTAGAGAGACAGACTAACCTCCCAGTAGAGACGAAAGCAAACTGTCGTATTTCTCTGCGCACGCATGTTCCCCATCAGGAATTAAAAATAACCTTCACAGAGGCAAACCGAACATGCAACATTGATGTTCAGAGGCAAGTAACATTACCGCTAACTGCGGCCGCCTGAATAAGCGCTGTTTCCGATACTGGTTTTGTTCTACTCGCTTCGCGACGTATCGAATATTTTAGAGATGTTTCCGCCCAATATTATTCCGAAAGATTAATTATGCTGCAAAGTTATGTTTGAATATGCGTATTGCATCTCTACTTTTCGTTGAGTAGAGAGATCGAGATTGTAATTTTTAATCAATAATAGAGCATATTTACAGTAGATAACAATGAAAATTTGAAATTGAATTTTTTTTATTAATTCTGAGGGAAGTTTAATGTTAAACATTTGGAACGCTTTTGGAAAATAAGTAAACAACGAAGAAAGTGAATTCTAATCGTTATACTACATTATTAAACTGTTTAAAGCATAACGTATTTATGAGATCTTGATTTCTAGATTTTTATCGCTGCTTTTGTCAGGTCGGCAGCAACGTGAAACGGGGACTGTAGATAAACTTAGTCAACATTTTCTTTATTTAATGTGAATCATGTGTGTGCAGTCCGTCTGCATAAATGTATCCAATATGATGATGTTTTGACGTAATTCACAATACTGAAAAACCCTGAACATTTTAGAAACTGTAACACTGAGGAAAAGTAGCTGTATAAGTCCAGTCTCGGGCAACTTGTAGAACACTGCAACAGCAATAAGAAATTAATAAAATATTTCGCTTTACGTTCCTATAAAATAATGAATGTTGACTAAAGATATGTACATACTTCAAAAATTTCAGAGGGAAATATAAAAGTATTATTAACTGCACATGAAGAGTCCGGTAGCTGTAATATAGAAATAAGACGTCAGGATTTTGTGGGCTGTTGAAATGAATTGGGACAGTATAAGTCTTGGGACGTGTAGGCCGAACAGTGTCCCCACTTCTAGGACGACAGAGGTCAGTATTAAACAACGCCCAGTCGTCGTCGTCGTCGTCGTCGTCGTCATCATCATCTTGTGCCTTTGCTTCATATCGCCGCACGGTCGGCAGGGTTATTTAACGGGTTCGGCCTGGTCAGTTTAACGGCTGGCTGGATGCCCTTCGCATCGCCACCCCGTTACCCCTTTTATTTACTTACACATGTTCCGGAGCGAAAACTCCATGTTCAGCATTTAAAAGTTTGAATTGAAGCGTTGTCATGGCCTCGTAAAGCTTTTGCATCTTAATGAGATTATACTGTTAAAAAAGAAAGGATAAGCTGTATAAGACTTAGTTGGAAAACGGGCAGCGAAAAAATGCGAAAATGACACCACTGTTATTTCATGGTCAATTTCCTCCGTATTGCTTGAGTCCCGGTTTGAGGCGCCATGTCACAGACTGCACGGCCCCTCCCGCCGGATGTTCGGGTCCTCCCTCGGGCATGAGTGAGTGTTTGTGTTGTTCTTAGCATAAGTTACAGTTAAAGCAGTGTGTACGTCTAGGGACCAATGACTTCAGCAGTTTGCTCCCTTACGAATTCACACACATCTGAACTTTTTTTTTTAGTCTAACGATAATCGGGTGTTTCACACTCTGAAAATGAACCTTTCGCTCCGACGTATATGTAGATAAATAAAAACCTATACATTAGTTGGAGTTATATTTGTGTGTCCCAGGAGGAAAGGTTAATATTCACGTGCATGACAGGAACAATCATTCGAAGCAAAATTCTCTAGTAAAATGCATGCTTTAAGAGTGACGAGCACGTGTCCATCTTAGCTACTGTGAAGCATCTGTTCTACTGAAAAAGTGGACATAGCTCTTAAGGTATACGTTTTAACGCTCATACTTTTTTGCTTCGAATGATATATCCCATTATGAATTCTCTTGCTCCTTATATGACTTCCATCATTCAGATTATAGAGGGCATTTGAAAATTCCACGTGAGAAAGTATACATATTTGTTGTATATTGCTTTATTGGTTCATACACAAAAAATTTGCCTAAATGTACCACTAACTTTACTATCCGACTTTCGATTCTGGATCAGATAATAATACTATTTCTGAGAGTCTATAGCAATTCTAAAACAGTGCAAACTGTGTCCTTTAAGGCGCCTGCTTTAATGTTGCCCAATGATTTTCGCATTATGAATCATTATGATAAGCCTGATGAAGTACGTAAAAAAACTGCGTAAGAATGCAGGCTTGAGTTCTCACATCTTGCACAAATTCACAGAGTTATTGCACACGGCAACCGTTCCGTAAAGCGAAGAAGGAAAGTACTTCCTTCTCTCACATTTCTTTGTACGAACAGTAGTAGTTACACTTTGTTTTAGGCGACAACGTACGAACAGTATGTGTCTAGAAGCTAACGGCGCATGTCAAGCCATTGAATCATCAGATTTAATTTTTGAACAGGCATCATATTCGTTCAGGATGCAACCATATTTATCAACGACCATATATTTAACTGGTATGCTCGATTTTACGGATTTAGCTTTTTATGCCGTAATCCACCATATGTATTCTGTGATTCAGTAGACTCAAATTACGTACAAATTCGTGTATGATCATGAAAATAGTTAACACATTTGATGTTTACATGAAAATAACTAATTAAAATATAGTGTTAATGGCAGTGGTTATTTATTACACATCTTATCATTGTATGCAAGTTTTGTTTTAAAGTTGAGTTGTTAGTTGCGATAACATTGTTGCTGCAAATTAATTTCTTTCCGTATGTATTGTTCCACATACCCATCCTCGTGTCGTGATGCGTCCTTTTTTTTTTCTTTTTGCAAAATAATTTGTCAACAGTATTACATTATGCTGGAAAGTTGAAAAAGAAAATGAAATCCATTTAACCAGCAATGCATTTCTATAAAGGGCTTAACGCGGACTCTGATTCCTATGCAAAATGAGTCCTAACTGTGACTATAAAAGCTATGTGTAATAATGACACCAAAGCTGAATGGTTAATCACATGATCAGATGCGGTCAATTATTCTCAGCCACCCTGGTGAGATCGTTTCGGAAAGTGTTCGCAGTAAAACAGTTGCGAAAAATAGAACTTTGTGTTACTTCGCGAAGGATTAAGAAGAAAACAAAGGCCGTTAATGGAAAATGGGATTTCCATAGCCGTATAGAACGACAATCGCCCGCGATGGAAAAGTTTTCGTACACTTTTACCGCTTGAGGAATGAATAGGGAATACATTTTCCGCTGGATTAATATCGGCGACAGGCATTTATGAAGTCCTTCGATGGGCTTTATTCTAACTTGAAGCAGCGTCCCCCTCTCAGATGCGGGAGAGCGGGCCGTGCTGAAGAAATCCTTTATTTTGATGAGAACTTTCATAATCTTCTCCACTTTAGATTCCAGAGAGAATCTGTTAACAAGAGCCAGATAGGCATTGTTTATGAAATACCCTTTTTTCAGTTACGTCGACGATTTTTGTTTGCGACTGCCACGAGATATAAAACATTGTAAGTATTGTCTTAGAACGTTAATACATCCTCACATTGCGCTAGTGAAGTATCACATTTAAAACAAGCGTTGGATAAAGCAGTTCTGGCAGCACCATGCAAAGAGAAAGCAAAATGTATACTTAAAATATTTATTTGGAGTACGCAAGATCTTGTTGTAAAATGAGCTTGAACTCTCCTTATCGAATTACTCGTCCAGAAATTAGCCGTTTCAGCTACAGCGTAGAAAAAAGGTTGTTAATCCATACAGATTATCCACCTACACAATCAGTCTCACTGACGATGCAGCTTATGGCGGTCGTGTGGTCTGGTTCCCCTGAAAGTTATTGAAACACGGAAATGCTTTCACTGGGAGCATCAGCAGTCACATACAGTTTCTAAGGAAAAACATTAACGCGTTTCATCACAAAGTTCTACAAACAAATTTAAAAAAAAGTATAAAGTTCGTAACTGACACAGGTCATCCAATCACACTTTGGGACGATCTATGCTGTACCACAACATGCTGCTAGAGTTGCAAATCAATTCTCATTTCATATAATGCAATAGCATCAACTACAACTCAGCCACTCACCCCCGCCCACCCTTGGGATATATTCCGTGTATTCCGCAAACCGCTTAATCGATCGAGAAAGAGGCCATGATGTTCCTTTGAGTAGGGTATGGTCTGTGACCTTCCCATTCCCTATCGTTCCGTCCAAACCTAGCAGGACAATCAGTCGTCTCATGGTATTACGGATGTGAGATAATTAGACGTAATTACTCAGCTGACTTCATGTGTAGAATGCGTAGAAGTGATTCAGGTTGGTATATTTTTAAAGGGTAGTGTTGCCGGCGTGGTGCTATCTGTAAAACAGGCCAAAATTGGACGAATCAGGACGAAATCAATAATAGAAGGTAAGGTGTTTCACGTTTCATGCCTCACGCAAAACTGGCGAAGTCAGCAGCTTTCCGCCCTATGAAGCGGATTAAGGAGCCGTCTCCAACATAGGAGGATTATACTGAGGAAGGTAAAACGATATCCGAGTATGTAGTTCATTGCTTAAATAGGGAGCTGTGGCCGTATATTTACCAACAACATCGTCTTTTTATATAGAAGTCATCAAAACTTGTGACGATGGAAATAGTTGTGTGGTCTGTGGTCACATGAATAGCGTTTCCTGTTAAATTAAATCTAGATTGTGTTCCAGGAGAGCGCTCACTTATCTGTTTAGTGTGGGGATTAGGATATCAGGACAGGTTCTAGATTTAAAGGGACGGTCACCTCAAGATAACGGGATTTAAAGGGACTGATACCTCGTTTTTAAGGGGGACACTTCCGGTGGTAAGCAGTAGGTTACGGGTATATTCTAGCCAGATAACGATCTATCTCAAGGTCACTTACAAGTACTTCTCATGTCGGGTTACACGCTTGTGCGGTATGTATTCAAGGTCCCTCCCCTCCCCCTGGGGAATTTATCAAGGTCATTTAGACGAAACCCCTCACTACCAACCCACCTTAGGCAAGTGGACTAGGTCATGACGTAACTCGGTACTGGTCACGTTTTATAAAATCAGTGGGAAACTATTGAACTAATGAGAGCACCTTGAAATGACGGGTAACCCAAGTCCATGCTCTCTGGACCAATAAGATTCGAGCTGCTTCTCCGCCTTATCATCCCATATAACTAGTTCAGTTTCACAGGCCTCTTCATTCAAGGTCTGTGCATCATTGGGAGAGATTCAGTTTTGTTATAAACAATAATTCTATAGTGAAAGGGTTTGGAAATAATAAGTGATATAATAAATTAAGGTTTATTACTAAAAATACGTTGTTCGCAATAATTTTGTTGTTCGAAAATAAGAGAGATTCGTGTGTCACGCAACTGATTTAAACACTACTACAGCAACAAACTCTCACAACTGCAACAATGAGTTAATTTAAACAATGTAAACTCGACGTATGCTCTCACGACAGCGATCACAAGTCAACAAACTGTGGCTGTGTGACTATCTAAATTGGGGAAATTCTCCTTTTCTTTCAATCCTTTTCACTTGAATTCAGGGAAGTATGGCTATCTTTCTGTTACTTTTCTTAACGGAGATTCATTCTCTTTCTGCCCTGTTTCACTCAACTTCCTATGCTTGCTACATAGTTCTAGTTGTGGGCCCTTGAACTGTGTCAGATACACAGGGCGGTTCAGCTGACCCTACCTACGTGTTTTATGCAAACTGTGTCGACTTCAAAAACCACATGTGAGATTTTCATATTCTCTCGATTTCTGCAAACGATTAGTCGTACAGAAAACATGAAAAGGCCACATTTGTAGGAAATTTAATGCAGTAAAATTTTGTACTGGGATACGTTTTCTTTCACTTAGAAAGCTATTTGTTTCTGATGACGCACACAGGTTTTTTACAATATTGGTTTTGTCTTATATACAGCAATTTACCGTTTTTTGTGGGTGTATTTATGCAATTGTTTTTTCTTACTGACATACATACATTGGTTTTATTTCAAAGTACTTTTTTCGATAACTCTGTTTATTGTTGAATCTGCATTATCTTCTCGTGACTGTTATAAAGTTGCGCACTGCATTGTAAGCTATCCGTCGCAGTATACTTCTGTAATTTAAGCGACAGATAACGGCAGGAAAGACAGGCAAAGCCGTGGTGGTATCCATTTAAATACTCAATTTACAAGCCTTAAAAATTGTGTGCCTTTCTTGGCGCTTCATCGCGAACGGCATGCGTCTTAAAAGTGGCACGTCCGCCTACTTCATGGCTGAGCGGTTCTGCTTTAATGTCGAGCGGCTCATTAACATTCAGTGGAGTCGGTCTAATATTATTGAGTTTGAGCGGAGATGGTAACGGCGTACGGAGGTGGAAAATGTATTGCGCCGACCATTCGCAGTGGACCCTGTATGCCTTATCTCGATCTGTCATTACCACAGAGTGCAGACTCCAGCTAATGAGATGTCTGCCTGTGCATACTGAGCTCCCCTGCCCTTTTCTCCAAATGGACTTTGTCCTCTTTATCACTTTCCTGTAGTTCCCACTTCACTTTTGAACTAACTGTGAACACAAGCGTTTTATGTGAAATGTCCACTGTATTTAAATGATTCAAAATACATCAAAAAATAACATATGCGGTATATTCATCCCGTAAAAAGAAAAAAAAGTTGCTTCATCATTGAAATTCTTTTTGCTGAAATAGCTTATTTACACAGCATTTGACTCTTGCTGATCAATTGTAAAGCATTAACACACCACACGCGATGTATCTGAGATACGTCAGGTGAGAACTGAAGTAGCAGAATGATCATCATACTTCGTTTTTTATTTTTTTACAGGTGCAGCCATACAGTTTCGAATAGTGTACGTGCATCAATTAAATACACACGAAGGCATGAGTATATTGACAAGACAGTGAAATCGAATACAAAATATTGATGGGAATTTCGCTGTTTAAAGTAGTTTTCGTCAAATGTGAGGTGTTACCCCTTATTTACTTAAAGGGATGGGAAAAACCGATCATTAAAACCGATACCGTTATTTTAGTTTTGAATAACCGGTATTTTTGGAATTTGTTTGATAGCAATGAACAAATTTTTTTTTAGTTTTTAAATAAACCTTTTTTTCTAAAAAGGAAGTAATTTTTATTCGTAAAATTTGCATTGGCTCGAACTGTTGCATTATTATAGAAAATGGGGAAAGCGATCAGTGCTATTTTAATAACAATGTCGACAGAAATGAGGAAAAACACGTGGCATATGAATTGGTGCAGCATTGATGGAATAGAAATGTCTCTGTTGCCGTGTGTCGTGGCTTAAGGTACGCGTGTACCTGCAGTGTGCCAGATTTGCTCTCACCTGGTCTATACTGTAGCTTCTCCTTGTTGCTGCTGGGCAGCCATTGTATTGCAGAATGGCACCAACCCTAGCCTAAAAATATTTTTACGAAGTGACATAGCAATGAACTACAATGCTTCATTTCCTGTAAAAGATTCAAGGTTTGTATGTCATTTTTATGAAATAATAAAGAGGAATGAAATTGTGGTAACAGTAATAATTTAAAAACTTAACCAGTCTTGACATTCATAGCATACAAGAAAAATAGAATGTAGCTGATCTGTTGTCTGTGTGCACATAACGTGCCTTTATCTGCTTGTAGCCCTTCTAAACAGAGAAATTAACACGAGAAACAGAGTTCTTCAACCTCAGTTTTCATACATTGGCACTGACTATTCGTGATGCCACAATACATAGTGGTATGGTCACCGATTACAACATGATCTCTGAGCAAAGTCTCAAAAATTAGAATCAATGGGAGAATACTGGAGATTTTTTAGTGTTCAGCCACTTACCAGTTTTTCGAGAAAAGCAACGAACGGTGGACGGACTAAGTCTCCTTTCATTTGCCTACTTAGTATACTGATTCTATGTACCTTGAAACTGAGAGAAACAATTTTTTTTATCTTTGTTCAATTCCTCATTTATTACAGGAAATGACAGGAATAAAACATTATTTTGAACGGTTTTAACAGACAAGTTAAACTGTTGTCCGAAAAAAAAAACGATATAACCGAAAACCGGTTGTTTTAGCGATAACCGCTATCCCGACTTACTTAAAAGGACGTACGACTGTTTGCTATCGTTACATTACTGCTAATTTGCGGTTGTAGGAAACGGAATGGCTATTCTGAAAGAAAACAACACTGCGCGATTAAACTTTTTAGTCACATGCGTTTCGTCTGATCTCTTCTGAAAGCGTACGGAAGTTTATGCTGGAAAGAAGAGATGTGTCAATAAGTGTCAAGACAGTACGGTAGCAGCCACATACATATTTGTGTTTGCTACTCTATATCCGCAATTAAAGAGACAAAACACTCCCCTAGCCTGTCATATCCAGAAAGTACATGCCATAATAGCACACATAATACAATATACCTACTCACAGGAACCGGTTTTCTGCATAATACCAGCAGTTTGATTGAAGCTGGAAGATGCTTTATAAATACAAGGTTAAGCTCGCTGAATCAATAAGTGTTCGTTTAATATGGACTTGCTACTAAATTTTGCTTAGGTTTAAACGAAAGCGTTAAAATACAGTGCTGTGGCTACAAAACCACGACAGCGATGTAAGTTGAACAATCTTCCACCATGTTTTATTTTGTCAAAATAAAGGTTGAGTGGTCTAGTATAGTAGCATATATTATGTTTAACTTTCAACAAACATAACTATCCGTCATTGTATCGGACGAACATTTTACAAAATCATTTCTCTCAGCGGTTTCAAACGGGTACTGTACCATCTGTTGAACTACGTTCCCATCATCACCTGCAAACTAATTCAGAGTCAAGCTTAGCGTGTTTTTTAGTATACACTGTCCTGCACAAAATGTTTACTAAATACCAAAAATACGAAATTTTATGGGAAATTTGTGTAATCCACGACGTTGAGTTCATTAAGTCAGAGTTCAGAGACAGACTAGAAGCAATTTTATATCTTGTGCTGTAGACGTTGACCCCATAGAAAGGAGTAGCTCGTTGAAAGAATCGTGCAAATGAGACGGAAGGCAATTAGTAGTAAGCTATCATTAGCAGAACGGCCAATGCCATCATCCAAACATTAGTCTCGTAAACGACCGTAGCACAATTCTTTGCGCAGTGTTGTTGATATGCGTGTTACGAACAGGTCAGTGCCATGTTACCATCCGGTAGATGTCACGAAACACAGATGCATGTTGATTTTCTTCTTCTTCTTCAGGTTTGATGGAGCTTTCCACGCTAGTCTATCTTGCGCAAGCCTCTTCATCTCCGAATAACTACTGAAACTCACTTCTATTTCAACCTGCTTACTGTCTTCATCTCTTGGTCTCTCTCTACAGTTTTGCCCCATACACTTCCCTCCAATACTAAATTGATGACTGCTTGATGCCTCAGGATATGTCCTTTCAGCCGATCCCTTTCACTCCTCATTTTGGATCAGTACCTCATTAGATATTCGATCTACCTATCTGTAGTACCACATTTCAAATGATTCTATTCTCTCCTTCACTAATGTAAAAGGCTACACTTTATACAAATATCTTCAGAGAAGACTTCCTAACGCTTAAATTTATGTTAGATAATATCAAGTTACTCTTTTTTTTATATAGTTGCTTTCCTCGCTATAGCTAGTGTGCATTTTATATCTTCCCTAGTTCGACCATCATCAGTTATTTTGCTGCCCAATTCGCAAAACTCATCTACCACTTCAGAGTCTTATTTCGTAATCTAATTGCCTCCGTATCAACTGATTTGTCTGCATCCCGTTGCCCTTGTTCACTTTTGTTGACGTTCATCTCATATCCTTCTTTCAAGACACTACCTATTCAGATACAGTGTTCTTCTAAGTTCTGTACTGGCTCTGACAGAATTTGTGTATGGAGCTCCACAGCTGTGAGAGAGGACCCCCCCCCCCCCTTGCAGGTAGACAGACAGGACATGGGTTATGGGAACACAAGCAGCTTTAATACATAAGTATACTTAAATCTGTGACAATACAGGGACGGGGTGCGTGAGCACTCTACTCTTGGTGGCTTGTACTGCAGTGGAGTCCAATCCATAATTAATTTTCGGAGCAGTTGGAAGTCCAACCAGTTGACGTATACTAGGAACACAGTAACTGAAGTGTTGCAAGAACTCCAGGAAGCTGGCTCAAGGACTAACACAAGACTGAGTCCAGACTCTCGCCGCTGTATGTAAATAGCGTCGCGGAGGTCCCCACTGAATGCGCTACCTGGCTGCGTTGTCCTCTCCATAGTCTTCTATTGGAAGCTGGTCGCACCGCACCGCACCGCTCGGCTGGCCTGTGGTTATCTGTACGGGCACTTGCTCTTCTTGCCATCTGTTGAATATCGATATTGCCGGACGGGGTGGCCGAGCGGTTCTAGGCGCTACAGTCTGGAACCGCGCAACCACTACGGTCGCAGGTTCGAATCCTGCCTCGGGCATGGACGTATGTGATGTCTTTAGGTTGGTTAGGTTTACGTAGTTCTAAGTTCTAGGGGACTGATGACCTCAGAAGTTAAGTCCCATAGGGCTCAGAGCAATTTTTAAATATCGGTATTGATTGTCTGGCGTGGTGTGTGTAACAATGGACGACACCACAAATTTGTCATCGGTAAACCTCACAGTTTTCATTTTTCTCCCTGAACTTTGATTGCTTCTTCAAATTTTTTTATGGCTTCTAATGTGTCCGCCGAAGGCGGCATAGTAAAACTACCGGGGTATAAAATGAAATTCGTTAAAACACGCATAAAAATCTTTTCTGACGGAGTTACTTTGCAACATAATAATAGAAAACAAGACACTTTTTTGAATATTGAAAGAACGGTAACAATACCTCAAGGCTGAAGGCCTGTAAATGTCACAGTAAGTTGAAAGTTCCAAATTCCAATGCCCGTACACTAAGCGTGCCACAAAGTCCTAAAGGGACGCGCAAAAGCTGAAGTCCGGTGTATTGCTGAAGGAAAAACAGAGAAATATTACAAAATGTAATGGCTGATCACAGTGTAGGAAGCCACTTCTCTTCTGTGTAAGAGGCCACGAATGGTGTAGGTCCATATTTGGGAGCTATTGTAGGCGAAGGTCGACGTGGACGGCATCATCATCATCGTCGTAGCTCCGGATTGAGATCTTTATCATAGGAATATTTTTACAATCGGATCCTTGCCCAGGAAACTCATTCAGAGTGAACTGCCCGAGTGTAGCCCGGGCACCAGGATACCGTAGATACTACATTTGATTACGTGGTGCTCGTTGAAGAAAATGTCTGCTGGTCAGTGACGCAGTGACATACGGTGGAGCTTGGGTTGCCACCTGATGGCTGGGCAGAACACAACCGTACCTCGTCTATCGTCTGAAGAGCAGTCCCCTGCGAGGTCCGTGCCTGCATGACGCGTCTGTGTTGTTGGTTTCTGGCTCAGTAGGAGCAAGGCCTCGAAACAGCAGTTCCTTTACTGCTTGATCAATGTACTGGTGTAGTAACATAAAAAATATCTGCCAGACTGGAATTAGAATCCTAATTTCGTGCTTTTCGTGAGCAGTCGTCTTGACCATTTGGCCATCGTGAACAGTGCTTTGAGCTCCACTCAGACTTTCATTGGCACTGTTATTCCTCCTGTTACATCCGAACAAACTTGTTTTTCATTCTGCAGTAGGCACCAGAGGAACAGATATGATGGAAGACCGTGACTTAGCCTGCCACAAGGAATGTGAATCAAATAAATTGACTTCATTGATATTACGTTGTAGCTTAGCATTTGTGAGCGTGATTTCACTGCTATTTTTTCATTTCATATTTATTGATTTAATTCCCATTACGTCCATTCATTTCACCTTGCCGATATTGAGAGCAGATAGACTGTACAAAGTTAATTTTAAGCAAAAAGCCTGTTGCAATTATAGACTGAACATAACTAAACATGTCAATCAGAATCTGCCCAACTGTGCTCCACTATTTACAAAAAAGACAGTTTAATGTTTCGTCCAGAAATTAATACTGGAAAGTTAATGTCTCTTTTTCACTATCAGGAAACTTTGCCTCTATGTTAGGCATCTGGCGTCATTTCTGCACGCTGCTTCCGATTTCGTCGATCGGTGTAAAGCAGTAACATGTTGACGTATTGATACTGCTCTGCAAAGGCTAGGTAGCTTACATACACTTAGATATCTGGATCAGATCTCCACAGTAATAGGTCAGACATCTGGATGCTTACTTAATGCGCAGATCCATTGAATGATGCATCCCAACCCCCCCCCCCCCCCCCCCCCCCCACACACACACACACACACACGCTTAATCACCACAATATCTGAATATATTTGACTGACGTGAGCAGTCAGAAAGTTTCTTGAGCCTGTTATTACATTGGGCCCAGCAGATACAACCCAATAATCTTTTCAGGGGGAGTTTTATGCTCTCCAAAAGTGTTAATGGTACAACGAAACCAGTTTTCACTTGTAGCACTGTCTTCAGTTTCGTCATATTCTTCATGTACAAAAATGTTACCCAGTTCACAAAACATCGTCACTATTCTTTTTGTGTCTTTGTCAAAATACCTGACGACGCTTCCATCTCGCGTCCTGCCATCCTGATTTAGGTTTTCCGTGATTTCCCTAAGTCGCTCCAGGCAAATGCCGGGATGGTTCCTTTGAAAGGGCACGGCCGACTTCCTTCCCCATCCTTCCCTAATCCGATGACACCGATGACCTCGCTGTTTGGTCTCTTCCCCCAAACAACCCAACCCAAAATACCTATCTACAACGCTGCAACAATTCGTAGCTCTTGTATTGATGGATTCATCAGCTAAGATAAAAGTTTTCGGTGAACGAATTTTGTCAATTCCTCTTACTGATACTTGTGGAGTGATGTTTGTAATTATTGCTGTGTTTTTAATCTGGTTGACTGGCATTATTTTGGTAGTAGAAAAACCGGAAAATACTTGTTTAATGACGCATTGCAAATGTTCCATAGCACTGAACGGTTTATTGTGTCAGCAAAAACAAAACAAAAATATATGTGCTGGGTGCGCTGACTTTCGAACTCTAATAACACAACTCACTTTGCTGGAAGTGTGAAGTACTGTGAACAGCAAGTAAAAAACCCATGATTTTCGTTTTGTCTTTATATATATTGGCACGCTGACATAAATGTCCTTTGCCCTTTGCTTCCGAGATAGATCTGAAGACAACCGGTCTTTATAGTCCACAATATTGTCTTACGACCGTCTATAACACTGTTCCCTCTTGCTAATTCTTACTGTACTTTTTTTTTTTCAGAGTAAAAGGGCCTGCTTCAATATCAGAATCACTGTGGATCTCCATTGTTACAGAAAATTAACACAAGAACACTTAAAATAGAACATAACTGAACCACAAAACTGTACCACGCACTACGCTTCCGTTGATATCCGGACCTGCAGTGTCACAAACGCGCCTTATGGCAACAATGTAAGGGACGCGATACTTCTACTGTCTCATCAGGTAAAGCGGGGTACTTTATAAGTGCAGTCCGGAAAAACAAATACTTCACACACTAACGAAAAACATCTTTCTTTCAAGCAATTAAAAAAAAAAAAGTGCCAGATCATATGTAGCTCATATAACTGCCGTTTTAGACCACACACCATATAATGAAGTCACAAAATCGTTCAAGTACGATCGGAACCAGAATGTTTGCTACGCTGCGTCAGGGAGTTCCCGGCATGAGTTTCACAACCGTATGAAAAACTCCAAGCGAATGAGAAAGGGCGGATTGTTAGACAGCACTGTGGTTAGTTACAAAACATTAGGACCTATTTGTAACGGAACTACATTCTACGTTTCAGACGATTGAGATTCCGTAGCAATATTCTAATCATGAGCCGATAAGCCATAAATATAACTTTCCTGGAAAGGAAACTAAACCGCACATTTTCACAGCACAGCATCTTCTGTATCGAAGACTTTTTAACAGCAAACATGAACTTTTTCGTATAAACAAATATATGGACTATGTTTGTCCGAATGTTTATTAGTGTATCGTGTAAAAATTTGAAATAATTAGGTCATGTACTTCTCGAGATTATTGGTAACAATGTTAAACAACGACATTTCATTATACAGTAATACAGATAGATTTAGAAATCAATCGAAGCTTTCTCGATGAAAATAAATTTTGATTTAGAAATAGCAGTGGATCCGTAAAGGATTTTTTGTTCTTATAATGAAGATGGAGTAAAAACGTGAACGAATATATTATTTGTGTCGACCTAGGAAAAAAAAAATTTAATCGCGTAAATCAGTGGCAACTTCTCAAGGTAATTACGATGTTAATCCTGTGGTCTTGGTCGTACTCCTTACGTCGTGTATCCTATCCGATACAATTAATTAGGGCGCAGTAATAGGCTAAGTTCCGCCAAAGTCCGTGCAAAATGAGGCCATTAACTTTGAGCGTGGCTATCATCAATAGGGGTTGACCGTGCGTGCACCGTCGCTTTATAGCGTAACAGCTCAACATAATAATATTTATATAAAAAACGTAAATCAGCAGTGACACACAGTAGCGAATAGTTTCATGAAAATGAACTGACGTTAAATCAGTTGATTGAAATCTCTAATAATAATAATAATAATAATAATAATAATACTAAAAAGACATTGATTTTAACTTTGATATAAATCCCTTTTATTTCTCAGAAGTGCACAACGCATCCGGATGGTGGTCACACACAAATAACTCATTGAATAACTGTTCAGTATATCTCGTAATGCAAAAGTTGGAATTACTTTGTGCAGAAATAGCATTTACACCTGGCAGCATGATCTAAATTATAAGTACATGAATACAATAAACTCTCGAAAACATGAACTATATCTTAACGTTAGCTAGCATGAGCTTTATCATTCGCAGCGAATCTAAATTTTATAGCCATCAATACTCTTCTCACTAAATCATTTCAAGTCCATCACAACATAAATCTACAAAACCATACCTCTGTACAAGTATTCAACTGCAGTGACATACAGTAGATGCTGAAGTCACTCAAGTGAGATATCGTTACTAACTAAACTGCCTCTGAAGACTGAACTCAGAGCTCCGAGATTTACAGGTTATCACACTATCCCGCTATACGAAAGTAACATTTGCGGCGTACATACTGCCCTTCACGTAACAGACTGTAGACGAAAGCAAGACGATAATACCTCATCAAAAAACTCCCGACACAAAGCGGAGACGACAGATGGAAGACTATGAGATCTACCCTGCATGCTTATTTAAAGTTTCGGTCACGTGACCACTCCTCGATTCAGAGCATATACTTTCACCACCATTCATAATTTTCACAATTTCATAAACGGAGGTGATAAAAGTCAGGGGATGCGATATGCACATATTCAGGTGGCACTATTATCGTGCACACAAGGTATTACAGGGCAGTGCATTGGCGGAGCTGTAATTTGTACTCAGATGATTCATGTGAAAGATTTACGACACACGACGGGGATTAACAGACGTCTAACGTGGAATGATGGTTGGAGCTAGAAGCATGGGACATTCCCTTTCGGAAATTGGTAGGGACTTCAACATTCCGAGATCCACTGTGTCAAGAGTGTGCCGAGAATACCAAATTTGAGGCATTACCATTCACCTAGAACAATACAGTAGCCGGCGGCCTTCTTTTAGCGACCGAGAGCAGCGGCCTTAGCGCAGTGTTGTCAGTGCTAACAGAGCAAAGAGGTTTTTCGGCTTTCTTATGTGCCAAGAGTGATGTTTACACTCTCTAGGAGATTCATCCTAAGCATTCTAACAAGCAGAAAATTAAATCTTGTTAAGGCGATCTCATGAAGAAGTTCGAAATTGGAAAGTTGTACTTAGCCTAATAACTTTGTTCGGTCACACCATTTTAATATTTTCTGAGTTATTTCAGGACTGAAAAATATATTTTAAGATCTGGTCTATTTATATGTGAAATTTCGAATCTGATGCTTGGATTAATTTATACTTTTCGAAATAAGTACACTACAAATATCTTCAGGATCTGGCTAAGACGCAGTACTTGTATTATTGTTAGTGTTGTCGTTACTGTAAAAAATTTCTGCAAGGTGACTTCGAACACTTTCACCAAGAAATAATTGTATGTGAACTTACCGGATATGCAATCGTAATCCAACGTGATTAAGCTTTAAGACAAATGTATTATCCTAAAAAAAAAGGAAGAAAGGCTCTTAGGCCATTTTCTTTGCATCTCAGAGGGTATCGCACGTAGTTCCAGTTAGTTTTTTCAAGTCTAATGCAGTTACAAATTGCCTGAAAATTCAGAATAAATAGCGAAAATTTTTCACAAACAACGCAAACAAGGATGTACGTAAACAAAGACTATAGACAACAAAAGTTAAACTTGGATTGTGAAAATTGTTTGTCATTAATGTGCAGCCCATTCAGTGTCTGGAATTTTGAATTCAACAACAGTCTCACTAAATCAAATGGTTTCGTTAAACCGAATTTAATCAATGTCGATACCCAACTACCTTGCAACTACCGCTTTATAATCACTCAGTGCACTAAAATGTCGAAGTTGAGATGCACATTAACACTTCAGAAAGCTGTCACCCACACTTTGTCGCCCAGAAAGTGGCAAAGTTCAAATGCTGAGGTACCGGTCTCCAGACTTAATCACAAAATGCAGCAAATTTCCGCACCAGTTATTGTAGCAGAATGTTAGAGAACTGACAAATTTCCCGTAATCTCACCGCAGTCAGATCCACAAAATTTTAAAGTACTGCGAGCATACAGTCCACAGTCCGCCGAACACTCAGAATCGATGCGTTGTCGTCAACTTGCCGCCAGAAACAGAAATCCGAACAGAAGTGAAGTCAAGGAGTGAAGTAGCCACACCCGGCGCACTCGGCCGTTTTTATACGCTCTCTTTCTAATACAACATCAACAGTGCAACATGACCAAGCACTTACTTTTGTCAACTGTTGGTATTATAAACGAATTGTACACTACTGGCCATTAAAATTGCTATACCAAGAAATGCAGGTGATAAACGGGTATTCATTGGACAAATATATTATACTGGAACTGATTTGCGATTACATTTTCACGCAATTTGGGTGCATAGAGCCTGAGAAATCAGTACCCAGAACCACCACCTCTGGCCGTAATAACGGCCTTGATACACCTGGGCATTGGGTCAAACAAAGCTTGGATGGCGTGTACAGGTACAGCTGCCCATGCAGCTTCAACGCGATACCACAGAGTAGTGACTGGCGTATTGTGACGAGCCAGTTGCTCGGCCACCATTGACCAGACGTTTTCAGTTGCTGAGAGATCTGGAGAATGTGCTGGCCAGGACAGCAGTCGAACATTTTCTGTATCCAGAAAGCCCGTACAGGACCTGCGACATGCGGTCGTGCATTATCCTGCTGAAATGTAGGGTTTCGCAGGGATCGAATGAAGGGTAGAACGCCGGCAGGAGTGGCCGAGCGGTTCTAGGCGCTGCAGTCTGGAACCGCGCGACCGCTACGTCGCAGGTTCGAATCCTGCCTTGGGCATGGATGTGTGTGATGTCCTTAGGTTAGTTAGGTTTAAGTAGTTCTAAGTTCTAGGGGACTGATGACCTTAGCAGTTAAGTCCCATAGTGCTCAGAGCCATTTTGAAGGGTAGAACCACGGGTCGTAACACATCTGAAAAGTAACGTCCACTGTTCAAAGTGCCGTCAATGCGAACAAGAGGTGACCGAGACGTGTAACCAATGGCACCCCATACCATCACACCGGGTGATACACCACTATGGCGATGACGAATACACGCTTCCAATGTGCGTTCACCGCGATGTCGCCAGACGTGAATGCGACCATCATGATGCTGTAAACAGAACCTGGATTCATCCGCAAAAATGACGTTTTGCCATTCGTGCACCCAGGTTCGTCGTTGAGTACTCCATCGCAGGCGCTCCTGTCTGTGATGCAGCGTTAAGGGTAACTGCAGCCATGGTCTCCGAGCTGATAGTCCATGCTGCTGCAAACGCCGTAGAACTGTTCGTGCAGTGGTTATTGTCTTGCGAACGTCCCCATCTGGTGACTCAGGGATCGAGACGTGGCTGCACTATCCGTTACAGCCATGCGAATATGATGCCTGTCATCTCGACTGCTAGTGATACTAGGCCGCTGGGATCCAGCACGGCGTTCCGTATTACCCTCCTGAACCCACCGATTCCATACTCTGCTAACAGTCATTGGATCTCGACCAACGCCAGCAGCAATGTCGCGATACGATAAACCGCAATCGCGATAGGCTACAATCCGACCTTTCTCAAAGTCGGAAGCATTTCTCCTCCTTACACGAGGCATCACAACAATGTTTCACCAGGCAACGCCGGTCAACTGCTGCTTGTGTATGAGAAATCGGTTGGAAACGTTCCTCATGTCAGCACGTAGTAGGTGTCACCACTGGCGCCAACCTTGTGTGAATGCTCTGAAAAGCTAATCATTTGCATATCACAGCATCTTCTTCCTGTCGGTTCAATTTCGCGTCTGTAGCACGTCATCTTCGTGGTGTAGCAATTTTAATGGCCAGTAGTGTAGATTGATGCGCGTTTTATGTCTATCATATTGAACCACATTTGCCGCTGGATACATGTCGCAGTTTAAAATCATGTAGTTTGCGTGAAAAGTTACTTTGTTTCTAAGTCTCTGCCATCTATGCAACATAATTTGGTAATTTTTAAACCAAGTATTAGCAATTATTAAATAATGTCGGTGCAGTATTCTACCAGGTGGCCTCTTCGTTCATTCCTCTGTCCCAGTCCTTGCTCCCCCTACTTTTTTACCTTGTCTTCCTTTTCCTGCTATCGAATTCCTGTACTCAGCCACAATTACTTCTTGTCTTCCTCAGTTATTTAAATAGTATACTTTGTCTCACCCTCCATTCTTTGAATATCTTCATCGTCTGAGGAGATAAATGGCACACGTACTACAGTGGTGGTCGTTAGCTGCGTGTCTTGTTTACGTTAATGCTTTGGCCAAGCTGTTCGTAGTAGCTCAACCGCATGCCTACTTTCTTATACATCGTTAGACATACTCTTACATTTCCCCTAATTCATTTTGTATTTATAACTCTGTACTCAACCGACCATAAGTCCAGTTCTTCCTTCCACCACACTTCACTACTTACTTCTGTCTCTTACTGCAACGAATTTATTTGCGTTTTAAATTTTCTAACTACGTACGCGATTAAGGGATCTAACATTGCACGCTCCAATCAACTGAATGCCAGTTCCGTTTCGCCTGATAGCGGCATCCCCCTGAGTTGTCCCTGCCCGGAGATCCGAATGGGGAACTATTTTGGCCCTCGGAGCCATTTACTCAGGAGGACGCCATCGTCATTAAGCCATACGGTAGCGCTGCATATCCTCGGGAAATCTAACGGCTGTAATTTCCCCTTGCTTTCAACAGTTCGCAGTATAGTCAGTCTGCAAACTGAAGAGCGAGCTGATGAGTCCCCACTATTTCTGTCTCACGTCAGAAGCAGCGCCTACAAGCTGCTCCACAAGCTTATACCTTCCTTTCGCAGCGCATCCTTTCAGTCAGTGGCGACGCAGCTTGCAGATACGCCCTCTAAAATCACTAACACTATACGTAATACAGAGATTAGTTAATAATATAACCGACGCAAGAAACGTGCAGTATCAGCGTAAAACATTGCAGACTGCACTGCACTGCAGTACTAGACGGGAAATTGATTCTTATTCAACCTTTACGGCAGTTGTAGCGTTCAGTTATCCCTGTAACTTCTGAAAAGGACGCTGCCTCTCTTCAGGAATCAAGTATTTCTGTGGCATCTCCTTACCCCTCCAAAGTGTTTGCACCAACGTTATGGCTATCTGTATCGTACACCCACGCAAGCCACTCCACCTCGGAATATCTATGGTTCGGAACCAGTAGCGGAAATAACTTTGAGTAATTTCCATGCTAGATGTTATCATATATTGCATCTAAAGCATAGGAAGTTTTTTCCGCTGCTGGATGCGCCCTCAAAAAGCCATTGTTACGAAAATGCAAAGGTAAGATATAGATGAAATGTTCAGATGATCCTTAAGAGTATATAGAATGTTTCATTATTAGTCTCGATTCGTTATCGTGATCATTATCCGTAGGAAACATAGTTGATGAATATTAAGTTATATTGCGAATTTTTACTTTATGGACCGTCTGACAGTAACTGAATTAAACACAATTTCATGCCATACGCGTTTCGCCTTTATTTTCTGCAAGGCATCTTCAGTGGCCTGGAATATGTACATATGTTTGCTATTTAGTTTACATTTCGGTCACTGTACCTATAGGTTATAAACAGTTCAAATGGTTCAAATGGTTCTGAGCACTATGCGACTTAACTTCTGAGGTTATCGGTCGCCTAGAACTTAGAACTAATTAAACCTAACTAACCTAAGGACATCACACACATCCATGCCCGAGGCAGGATTCGAACCTGCGACCGTAGCGGTCGCTCGGTTCCAGACTGTAGCGCCTAGAATCGCACGGCCACTCCGGTCGGCTAAACAGTTCTGCCGGTTGGTTTTCGCTATTATGAAGTAATGTTTGGAACTGTACTTACAGGTTGCATGGACGATTTTCTACATATTGCGCTCCTGTTGCATTTTTGGTGTTGTTCTTCTTCTTATAAATGCCAATTTGCGGTTATTTTCCCCACATTTCACAGCACTATGAACTGAACACTAGTTTTGGTGCAATGTTTTGGTTTGTATTGCCGACTGTCAGCTATTGCCAAAGATCGAATCTTATTACCAACTTTCGAGTGTAATTATTTAAGTATCTGTGATTGTGTGTGTGGAAGTTTTCTTGCATTTATATAACATATTTGTCATGGTTACTTATTCTCTTTATTTTTATTTCTTGTTCCATGTTTGTAGGATGGTGCTTATCGTGTTTTAAATGTTCTGCAAATGTGGAATCGTTTGTTTCGTACTTCCAACACATGATATGTTCTTTGTATCGTGTTCTAAAATTCCAGCATGTCATGCCTATGTATACTGCACCACAACTTTGACATTTAAGTTTATATATACCTGTTTGTTGGAATTTGTCCCTCTTGGTAGCTGGTTGGCTTAGGTGTGATTGGAGAGTTTGCCCAGTCTTAAATGCTGTTCGGAAGCCCTGTCTCTTTAGGATGTTTGCAACTCTGTATGTTCGTTTATGTGTGTAAGTCATGGTGTACCAGCTGGGTCTTTTCTGTGTGGTGTTGTCATTGTGTGCGTTTGTTGAGTATATTTGTAAGTTTTCAGCTTGTGAGTTCTCTTGTATTCTGGACATTTTGTGTTTGTTTTGTATTTGTGTTTTTATTTTTTGATTAAGCGTGTGTACTACATGTGTGTCATACCCATTGTTCCTAGCTATTTGTATGATTTTACTCATTTTTTTATAGTTTCTCTTGTTGAGTGGGATTCTGTTTAATCTATATAGCATATGTCTTAGTGCTGCAAGTTTCTGGTTGTGGGGATGGTTAAATGTGGAATCTATTATTGTGTCTGTGGCTGTTGGTTTTCTAAAGGTGTTAAATGTCTGTTTGCGATTTTTTTTATTGTAATGTCAAGAAAATTTGATTTTCTTTTTCAAGTGTGAATTTTATATTCTGACGAGCTTTGTTGATTTCCAAATGGAGTTTATCTATTTTTTCACTTGGCTCATCTACCAGACAAATAATGTCATCCACATAGCTGTACCAATATATGATTTTGAAACTTTCGTTAGTGGTTATCTTTTCAAATATCTGATTTTATAGATGACTGATAACAATGTTTGCTGATGTTCCTGATGTTGGAGATCCCATGGGCAGTCCATCTCTTTGTAGATAATATTCATTCTCGAACTGAAAGTAGTTTTGTTCAGTTGTCAGTCTGAGCATATTTATTATTTCTTTTATTGCTTCTGTGGTGAGGTTGCTCTGGTTTTGTTCTATGATTTCTATTGTTTCTGTGATAGGGATGGAGATATACATATTTTCTATGTCGAATGAAATCAGTGACGCTGTGTTTGGTACCTGTATGTTCTGTATGTGTTGTATTAGGTTGAGATGCACCCACATGCCTTGATCATACTGTGGCATCAAACAGTCAGGCCTGCAAGATGAGTGGTCTGCCAAGCGAGTGGATTCATTTTTTTTATTTATCAAGTAACATGAGCTCTAGTACTCACAATTAAGTTACAAATTATTCTCCTGTTTGAATATTACGCAACGGATACGGAAACGCACATCTGACTATTAGTAATTTACACAACTCTGACTGTTCACTACGCACTGGCAATACCACATTTTCTTTCTTATATAACGGCATTGATCAACACGTGGCCATCGCACTGAATATGAATGGCGCACACATTATAAATCCTGGGTATCATGACAACATACTATTCGAAGGAAAAGGCCACCAATCTTTTTCTTTTCACTATCTTATTTATTCCGATAAATTCTACAACCTAAATACACAAATTCTATAACCTACAACAATAACACATGAGAAATTCCGCCCAGTGGGCATGGCTTTACATTGGTGATTCTCTATCTTATTTAACGCTACAGTGCACTTTCTGGATAGGATGGTGGATCTTTTGCTATATCTCACACTTCGACTCTCACAACCATCATCACGAAATTTTCCTCCAGACGGAGCGGTACAAAAGGAACACGCATAACCCACTACCTCTGAAACTACCTTGTTACTCTCCCATGCAAACCACACATACTTAAATTACATGACATACACCACACTACAACATGAAATACAACACAGGGAATAGTCACAACATTATCACTTTCAGCTTTCCCACTTCAATTAATATTTATTCCAGTTTCACACGACACTGCCCCACTTCGTAATTCTACTTTCCTACTATGAACTCTGGAGATATATGCACGTCTTCCTGTGCAATGCAAGCCAAGTGGCGTTGCTGGATAGACGGCTGACTCACCTTGCTTCTCTCTCAGAGTATTATAGTTTGAATCCAGCGTCACACAGAAACATAACACGCAAAGTAATATTAAGAACATATTCACCACACACGCGAGTCCTCAACTGATACCATGGACGAGTACTTCTCTTTATCCTTTGTCTCATACACAGATTGAGACTCACACAGTACTCACCACGTGGAAGTACTAGTCTCTAATTTCAAGTCCTGTACACGCCATTTCTTAAATATATCCAACTTATAGTACACACGCTAGTAATTCAGCTTAACTTAAGCACTCGGAAGTATTTCAACTTATTGCTACACGTGGTTTCATTGTGACCGTTGGTCACTTCCGAAGATTACTACGATCCCCTTAATATTACCTGCCTGACATTTAATTCTCCCCACAAAAGTTCCTGAAATAGAGAAATTATTATTCCAAACTACTCTTAAGTATTTCACATGCATACCATGTCTCCACTCTTTTGTCTTTACGGAGCACACCTAAGACAGGTCTTACCAACACTAGATCCAGCGGCAGAGTGCCGAAAACATGGCCGTTCTTCAGGTCAGCTCGCACCTCCGTCGAGGTGGGGGAAGACCATACTACCCATTGGTCAGCCACATTTCAGGCGCTCAAAGCTCCGATAAATTTCATCTCTTTGGTTCCACCAAAGGTGACTAAAGGACCGTCTCAAAGAGGATCATATATTCACATTCACTATCTGCGGCTAGCAGACGACCATACATTCATTCATTTCACAGATCTCACCAAATTGGATGCAGGGATTTATTTTGTGGGAGTGCACATGTGATCAATTAAATAAATAAATTGTCATTCTTTCCTACACTGGTATCCGGCTTAGGTGTATTAAGTGAAACTGAGTTATTATTACAAAAAATATGTTGTTCTTACACGAATAACGAAGAATGTTGTACCTATTTTCAGTGTCGGGCGGTACTGTACCCTTTCAAGTTTTCCTGTGTTTATCACTGTTCTGTTGTTTTCTACTTTATAGTGTTTTGTAACTAACTATTGGAGGTGTTTGGCTATGTGGTATGTTGGGGCAGACGGTCCATAAAATTATCACTATACCGTAATATTACGCGCAACTGAGGAAGACAAGACTACAAAAGTTGAAAATAGTTGATGAAATCACCGTAAGTGCGTGTTTTCATCACCGTTAACCTGACGATCACTATTTCGCAAATCAGTTCAGTTCCTTATGCTTGGGTGTTAAAGAAGCTGTTGTATTCACATTTGTTGGTCAGTTTTTCAGCTGTTCTGAATTTCATTGGAACACAGTGCTTCACTGAGACCTACATTCACTGATGTAATTATTTGACAAAACATGGGCTGCTTTTAACTTTCAAACGGTAGCTACACTCATACTCATAAATTAAGCGTAAATGCAGAATGTGGTACGACACAACGTGGCACTACACAAAACTGGCGCTAATAGCATAGGCACATACGGGACACACACGACACAGATCTATAAGTCCACGGTATTGGTGATAAGTTGAGAAAACCTTCCCGAAACACATGTGCTACAAAACGCCAATGTTTCCTGCGCATGTACCCGACATCAATATGGGATATGATCATCGTGCACACGTACACAAGCTGCACAACGGGTTGACATACTGTGGATCAGGTGGTCGAGCAGCTGCTGAGGTATAGTCTCCCATTCTTGCACCAGTGCCTGTCGGAGCTCCTGAAGTGTCCTAGGGGTTTGAAGACGTGCAGCGATACGTCGACCGAGAGCATCCCATACGTGCTCGATGGGGTTAAGGTCTGGAGAACAGTCAGGCCACTACATTCGCCTGATGTCTTCTGTTCCAAGGTACTCTTCCACGATGGCAGCTCGATGGGGCCGTGTGTTATCATCCATCAGGAGGAAGGTGGGACCCACTGCGCCCCTGAAAAGGTGGACATACTGGTGCAAAATGACGTCCCAATACACTTGACCTGTTACAGTTGCTCTGTCAAAAACATGCAGGAGTGTACGTGCACCAACCATAATACCAACCCTCATCATCAAACCACGACCTCCATACAGGTCCCTTTCAAGGACATTAAGGGGTTGGTATCTGGTTCACGCCAGATGACAACCCGGCGGGAATCACTGCTCAGACTATACCTGGACTCGTCCCTAAACATAACCTGGCACCACTTTTCCAATGACCATGCACTGTGTTCTTGATACCAGGCTTTACGGCCTCTCCTGTGACCATGGGTCATTGGAATGCACCTTGCAGGTCTCCGGACGAATAAACCATGTCTGTTCAGTCGTCTGTAGACTGTATGTCTGGAGACAACAGTTCCAGTGGCTGCGGTAAGGTCCCGAGCAAGGCTGCCTGCAGTACTCCGTGGCCGTCTGCGGGCACTGATGCTGAGATATCGGTCTTCTTGTCGTGTTGTACACTGTGGACGTCCCGTACTGTAGCGCCTGGACACGTTTCCTGTCTGCTGGAATCTTTGCCATAATCTTGAGATCACACTTTGTGGCACACGGAGGGCCTGTGCTACGACCTGCTGTGTTTGACGAGCCTCCAGTCGCCCTAGTATTCTAACCCTCATAACGTCATCAACATATGTTCTTTGAGCCATTTTCAACACACATTGACCATTAGCACGTCTGAAAACGTCTGCGCACTTACTCACTGCACCGTACTCTGACATGCACCAACACAGCTCTGCGTATGTCGACTGCTGCCAGTGCTACTGTGCGACGACCGCAGGTCAGATGCACCGCATTGTTATACCCCGAGGTGATTTAAACCCGCAAACCGCCCACCAGAGCGTTGTTTCACCATGTATCAGCATTATCCTTCATTTATGAGCATGAGTGTATTTAGATGGATATCTAGTAGTTTGAATTTTCCTCACTTCATTGTTCGTGAGTCTGTTAATTGTTCAGGGTTTCTAAATCTACGCTGAGTGGTAACGGTGGGGTTTCTTCTCTGCTTTGTGTTTGGTTTGGAATACTGAATTTTTCTATTTTCCTTTCCCATTCTGACACTGCAACCTTGAATTAGGAGAGGCCTGATTGCACCAGGTTTGGTAGAGGCATAATTATGCCTACGTTTCGCCATCTGGAGTAGTTGTTACCGACAGCTTTGCTTTCATGCCACTAGCTGAAGTCCCAGCAAAAATAAATTCTCGCTTTCGAAAATGGAACAAAAGTTTTAAACGTCCAATTCCTTTCCTGTCCGGAGAGATCCCGATGTTTTTGAGACTAGGTGCTATATTCAAGTGTAAATGTATCCAGTGTATCAAAAGTCTCTCTTCTGCCAGCTCCAATGCAGTGATCATTTCTCTCTCTACCTAGGGTCCCAACGACATCCTGACAGTGGATCTATGCTAGCTGTTAGCGTTTGTAACAAAGCAGCCATTTTTTGATATTTGATATATCTGTTTACCACTCTCGTTTAAGGGTGATTAGTGAGTGTCAAGACCTAGTCTCCAAATTGGACATAATATGCGTAGATCTACACTGATCAGCCAAAACATTATGACCATCGAACTACTATCTATACAAACGCGTCCAGGCGATAGCGGCGTCACCTGGCGAGGAATGACTGCTAGTCAAACGCATAGTGCATGTAGTATCACTGAGCGTGCTGTCCGTGTCTACAGTGGGAAAGGAGCGCGGTCTGTCTGAGTTTGACCGAAGCTAGATTGTGAGTGCTACGGTGTCTTCAACACGCGGCGAAAATTAAGGTGAAAACACGTCCAGACGTTGTGGGGTTGGACGGCCACTCGTCATTACACATGTCGGACGTCGTAGGCTGGGCAGACTAGTAAAACAGGACAAGCGGCGAACTGTGGCGAAAGTAGCGGAAGTAACACCAGACTTTAATGCTGGGCTGAGTACAAGTGTGTCTGAACACACAGTGCACCGAACACTCCTAATGATGGGCCTTCGCAGCTGTTGACTTATGCATGTGCCAATGTAAACACAACGACAGCGGCAACTACGACTGAAATGGGCACGTGACCATCGGCACTGGACATCGCTGCAGTGGAAGAGCGTTACATGGTCTGAATCGTCGCCATGCCGATGGGAGGGCGCGAATCCGTCGTCTTCCAGGGGAACATTTCCGTGATAACTGTACTGTGGGGCGGAGACAAGCTGGCGGTGACTCCACTATGCTCTTGGGCACATTCAGGCGCGCTTCCATGGGTCTAGTGGAGCTCGTGGAAGGCACCATAACGGCCGAAGAGTGTCGTACACTTTTTGCAGACCACATACACCCCTTCATGACGATCATGGTTTCCGACAGTAGTGGCATTTTTCAACAAGATAATGCGCTATGTCACAAGGCCAGGAGTGTGATGGAGTGTCTCGAGGAACACAGTGGCGAGTTCCATTTGATATGCTGGCCCCCCAACTCGCCAGATCTGAAGCCGATCGAACACTTCTGGGATGTGATTGAACGTGGTGTCAGAGCTCATCGCCTCCTTCCCCGGAGTTAGGTGACTCGTGTGTGGAGATGTGGTGCGAACTCCCTCGAGCGACCTACCAAGGCCTCATTGCTTCCATGCCCGATGCGTTGCCGCTGGTATCCGTGCCAAATTTGGACATACCGGCTATTAGGTAGGTGGTTATTGTATTCTGGCTGACCAGTGTATGTTGATGTTAACGCTACCAAATTTCTTCGTATCCGTCCAGGTTGTTGTATTACTCTGCACAATATTTCTTTGGCTGCGCTTGTCCTGTCCGGGCACCGCGGGCCACCATTGCGTAACCCATAAACGTGAAATGAGAAAACGGAAAAATAGTGTTGTGGTGCAGGTGCAGGACATCGTAATTAAGGACGCAATTCATCAATGTGTCTGCAAACGTTATGAAAAATATCCCGTTAATTGAAGCAAATGTTTGTGCTCTAGCAGTCGATTTGATGAAGGTATTACCGAAGACCACAACCGTTCGTCGGGAGACGTTGAGCGATTCTACGCAGCAGGAATGCTGTATTGGCGCCGGGAAACTAACTTGGGCATGGGCAAAAAGCGCATGGTTCCATCAGGAAATCGAAAGAAAGGTTGGGGTTTAACGTCCAGGCGACGGCTAGATCAATAAAGACGGAGCACAAGCTCGGATATGACAAGGATGGGAAAGGAAATTAGCCCTGTCCGTTGCAAAGGAGCCATTGAGCGTCCGTAAGCCACACACACACACACACACACACACACACACACACACACACTTTTCAAAGAAAACGTCGGGGCATTTGCCGTATTCGATATAGAAAGACCTTGCAAAACCTAAATTCGGTTGGCCAGGTAAGGTAAGGATCTGAAGGAATGAGAGGCAGTGAGTTCAGCATTGCGCTACCTTAGTAAATACTGGCATCGCACTCAATGAAAGGAAATATTTTAAGTTAGCAAGAGGTGACATCAGCCAAGATTTGATAAATGCGACTTATTATGTTACAGCTGCTTATTCAAGAGTAAAATTGTACCTTACTGCTGTGCTGCCTAGCAGCAGGGAACCGAGGGAAACTAGTAGGTGCGAAGCGAGCCGGCTAATGCACTCCCTGACACCTCATTGTCCCCGTATCTCTGCGCGGCCCAATACCTCCATCCAGTCTGCAGCTGCCAGCTGCATTGACCCCAGAGACTCGCACTTCCCTAGGCTAAGGCCATATGTCTCTTCTCCACCTTGTATGTTTATTGCGGGTCGAGTGGCGCTATTTTCGCTGCACCCGTGCACTGATATACATACCTCAACAGCTAACATTTTTCTTTCTTTTGTGAGCAGTGGGAATGGAAATACTCGAATTTGTGTACTTGCTTACAAATCACACAGAGAACTGACAACAACGCAGGAAATTTTTATGGAAGTTTGCACATGCAATTTGCGTGTGCGTACTTACATCTGTCTTCAAACCTTTAGGGTCAACATTTTGCGGATGACAGAAGATCCTAGACTGAGTCCTTTTAAGACAAGAAATTAAGGGTTACAAATTAATTTTTAACTTCCTACACATAAACAATTTAAGCTCATAGCGCGGTTCCGGACTGAAGCGTCTAGAACCGCTCGGCCACAGCGGCCGGCAGAATATTTTAATAAATGTGACATTTCCGCCCGTGAAACTTTCATGTTGCTAGTCTGTGTTTTATGTCCTGTTTACTACGACCATCATAAGATAATCTGTTGAGCCAAAACAGTATGACAACTGCCCACCGGGAGACTGCAAGCCGCGTAGTGGCGTTGCGGTCACCTTACGTTCTAAGAAAAGTAAAAGACGTGAGGCACATTTTCTTGGCGTCTCGGAAGATATCTGCAATTTCGTTTTAGCAATGTGTAACTCGAGTTAGTCCAAACAAACTCTGCTCATCAAGTCTTTCATGCGACACAAAGTGTTAATGATAAGCGTCAGTTTGTTTCCTGTTTACAGACAAAATGATTTATACAGCAAAATTTTACGTGGGCATTCGATAGAGCAATCCCAGATGAGTCTAGTGCGACATTCATTTTATTTCTGTGTATTAAAACGGAGTTCAAAACGGGAAGAACAACCAGCACGCCAAGAGTGACTCGCGTGCTGCCCTACCCCGCGCTGTCTGTGCTCCACTGCCATGCTGCAGTGCTACTCAGTCGTTGCTGGTGTACTCGCTATTCTTTCTATTTTACTCTTCCTGGTGATACATAGCGATAAAACGAATATCGGAGTAGGCTAATCTGGGACCACTCTGTCGAATGGGCACATAACTTTCCTCTTAAATAGCGTTTCTTTTGTAACGGGAAACAAACCGAGACTTACCGTTGGCACGGGGCGTCGCATGAAATGTGCTACGAGCAGTATTTCCTACTCCTCCTACAGATTGGAAAAAGGAAATTGCAAAGATCTGCAGAAACATCAGAAAAATGCAGACATCCTGATAAGTGCAGGAGAGGCGAATGAGGAACCATTTTAGCTTCACTACGGGCCGCAAATAGGGAAACCTGCTGACATAAACGAGTCTGACAAAAACTGGTCTGGGATGGCCCGCAGCCTGGGAAAGAGAATCTCGGAAACAGCGAGGCTGTTCATGTGTTACTGCTGTGAGCAGCCATTGTAAGTGGTTAGTCAGAGGAACCATGAGTTGGTGATTTGGTGTTGGACGTCCACGCCGCATCACGTAACATGGAGGTCAGAGGCTCGCCTGCTCTGTAAAGGAGGGTAGGTGGCTATCTGCGGCTGATCAGACGGCAGCGTGCGATATTAGTGCAGACACATGTGTTTCGGAGGATACGTTCCGGCGCAAATTGTTGAACGTGGGGCTCCGCAGTAACGAAGCCCTGCGTGTTGCTGTGTTGACCCAACATTTACGATTCCAGTGGACGGAGAGATTGGAGCCTGTATCAGCGGATACGTGTCGCCGAGTCGGATGAATCACGTGTCCTGTTACACGAGATTGGTGGTCATGTCTAGATACACCGTCAGCCAGGCGAACGGTTTTACGAAACATGCACCGCGTCACGAACGGCAGTATTATGCTGTGGCGGACATTTTCCTGTGTTTCCATGGAGCCTATGATAGTAATCTAAGGCATTGCATCAACATTGTTTCATCCCTTCGTGCTCGATGTCGTTCCCGACGGCGATAACATCTTCCATCAGGATAACTGTCCGTATCACAAGGCGAGAATCGTGGTACAGTGGTTCGAGGAGCATGATAGTGAACTCAGGTTGACGTCTTGACCACCAAATACGCCTAATCCGGTACCGATGGTACATATCTGGGACGGTATGAAGGTCAGCTCCGCGCTCACTAACCACCGGCCGTTATTTACGGGAATTGCGTGACCTTTGCGGAGACATTTGGTGTCGCATACCTCCGGAATCCTACCAGGGACTTGGTGAATCCGTGGCACGCAAAACTGCTATTTGATTGCTTTCCAAAGGTGGACCAACATGCTCTTAAGCGGGTAGCAAAAACATTAAAGCTCATCAGTGTAGTTTTCTGTCCAAACAGCAAAACTCGTCAACTGCGTTGTAATCTAATTCCGTTAGTATCGCCTTATTTTATTATTTTTTGTTAGTCTTGTTTGTCGGCGCTCATATTATAAGCACTTTCCAACACACTATCAGTAGCAATCTTCCAATATCCTTAACGTCCCTAGAAAATAGCAATGACATCAACAAATTGTACAGAACACTTTATATTTTTTCTTCCTGAATTTTAATCCCTTTTCTAAATGAGTACTGTTTTATTTACTGCTTGGTCAGTGTACAGATAGAACAGCACGAAGGATTCGCTACAATCCTGTCTGAATCGTTTCTCAAATTGTGCCTTCCTTTCATGCCCATCGGCTCTTAAAACTAGAGTCCGTATAAGGTATCGATAACGTTTCGCGCCGTATATTTTATTTCTGCCACCTGCTAAATTTCAGAGATTGTAGTCCAGTTTACATTGTAAAAATCTTTCCCCAAATATACAAATGCTATACGCCTTGGTTTGTCTTCCTTCAACCGATCTTCTAAGACAAGTTGTAGAGTTAGTATTGCATCGCTTGTTCATGCAATTCTCCAAACTGATCTTCTCCGATGTCGGCTTCTACCAGTTATTTCACTCCTTTGTAACTAATTCGTATTAGTATTTTTCATCTGATACCTATTAAACTAATGATTCAGCAGTATTCACACCTGTGAGCACCTGCCATCTTTCGACACCTTGAAATCTGGCGTTATATATATTCCAGGTGGAACAGATTTCTAATGGTATATTCTCCCACTGAATTTAATAATTCTGAAGCTATGTCATTTACTCGAGCTGTATTGTTGCGTCTTAGATCTGTCACCGCCATGTCTAATTCTTCCGGTGCATTATCTCCGGTATCCTCATCATCATCTTCTTCTTCTTCTTCTTCTTCTTCTTCTTCTTCTTCTAGTTCCATAATGCTGTCTTATTGTTTCCTCTGTGCAGCCATTCCATTTGTTTCTTTGACCGTTTAGCCCCCCTTCATTGCTTTGTTCCGGCTTGCTATCAAAACTATCTATGTTCATACAGCTGCTTCTCTTTCCTCCTAAAGTTCTGCTACTTCCTCTATGCGCCATTTGTGAGGGCATTGAAAAATAATGTCTCCGAATTTTCGTGTGAAAACTCTCAAAGCTTTTCAAATAAAGCAAACGTTACTAACATGTTTACATATTTGCAGCCCCTTGGCGCTAGAGGGCTCCGCCAGGGGGACTATGTTGAGAAATAAATATGCAGACATGAACAATAAAGACGTGAAATGTTACTACCGCTTGTTTTATTCAAAAAAGCTTTCACAATTTTCAAATAAAAAAATTCGGAGGCGTCACCTTACAGCACGCGCTCGTACGTTTTGCTTGGCCCTGCACTCATCTGTAGTTTCACATACTCGTATCCTCACACCATTCCTGCTTCGATAAATGTCTGAAACATAAAATTATCGTCCGCAGCTCGTGGTCGTGCGGTAATGTTCTCGCTTCCCACGCCCGGGTTCCCGGGTTCGATTCCCGGCGGGGTCAGGGATTTTCTCTGCCTCGTGATGACTGGGTGTTGTGTGCTGTCCTTAGGTTAGTAAGGTTTAAGTAATTCTAAGTTCTAGGGGACTGATGACCATAGATGTTAAGTCCCATAGTGCTCGGAGCCATATGAACCATAAAATTATCGCTATTAAGGGATGGTGAACTGAGGGAGAACTTGCTAGGTAATGTGCTTGCGACACAGCTTTGGATAGCAATTAGTTCAAAAATGGTTCAAATGGCTCTGAGCACTAGGTTACTTGACTTCTGAGGTCATCAGTCCCCTAGAACTTAGAACTACTTAAACCTAACTAACCTAAGGACATCACACACATCCATGCCCTAGGCAGGACGCGAACTTGCGACCGTAGCGGTCCCGCGGTTCCAGACTGTAGCGCCTAGAACCGCTCGTTCACAGCGGCCGGCAGTCGCACTATCCTCTGTGCCCTCGGTGGCTCAGATGGATAGAGCGTCTGCCATGTAAGCAGGAGTTCGCGGCTTCGATTCCCGGTCGGGGTACACATTTTCACCTGTCCCCTTTGATATATATATCAACGCCCGTCATCAGCTGACGGTATTAATATACAGGGTGATTCAAAAAGAATACCACAACTTTAGGAATTTAAAACTCTGCAACGACAAAAGGCAGAGCTAAGCGCTATCTGTCGGCGAATTAAGGGAGCTATAAAGTTTCATTTAGTTGTACATTTGTTCGCTTGAGGCGCTGTTGACTAGGCTGAAAACCAAACTACTCGAGGCAGCCCGTGACAGAGCACTTCATCACTGGCCTCCAAGAAGCCCTGATCTTATCCCCTGCGATTTTTTCTTATGGGGGTATGTTAAGGATATGGTGTTGCGGCCACCTCTCCCAGCCACCATTGATGATTTGAAACGAGAAATAACAGCAGCTATCCAAACTGTTACGCCTGATACGCTACAGAGAGTGTGGAACGAGTTGGAGTATCGGGTTGATATTGCTCGTGTGTCTGGAGGGGGCCATATTGGACATCTCTGAACTTGTTTTTGAGTGAAAAAAAAACCTTTTTAAATACTCTTTGTAATGATGTATAACAGAAGGTTATATTATGTTTCTTTCATTAAATACACATTTTTAAAGTTGTGGTATTCTTTTTGAATCACCCTTTATAATTCTAATTTCGTTCTAGACGGCTGTAGGCCATCAATGGTGTCTGTTCTTTCGGATATGGCCTTCAGTGGAATGCACGCTACATGGCGCCTGGCTCGGAGGTGTCCATGAAGTAACTGATTTGTAACAGTTCGTTGTGTCACTGTGGTGCCAACTGCTGCTCAAATTGCTGCTGCAGATGCAGTCTAATACATCAGAGCCCTACCCCGAACGCCACGGTCTCCCCTCTCTGTAGTGCAACGCTGCCATCCGTAGTCCGGTCTTCTTGCGACCGTACACGCTCGTGACCACAGCTGCCAGCAATCATGTACAGTAGCTGCATTCCTGCCAAGTCTTTCTGCAGTTCTCAGAAGGAACATCCAGCTTCTAATAGCCCTATTGCACGATCTCTTCCGAATTCAGTGAGGTGTTGATAATGGCGTCTTTGTTGCCTTACAGGCATTCTTCATTAACATAAAGTCACCACGTCCAATCTCAAAGGTAACTAATGCTCACGACCTGCACAGAGCGTATTTAAAGGAAACCTGATTTGCATCCTCATAGTGGCGCTAGTAGCGCTTATGCGAGTGGTGCGAAATTTGAAGACATCAGACGTAGAATCACGCCTACCAACTTTCTTTTATGTCGTACAATTCCTTCATGTTGTTGCGATTTTTTTTTCGTGAGTGTATTTCTATAGTATACGTGATTTCAGGTGCGCTAAATGTAAGACAGGTTGTAGGCTTAGAATATTTTGTTGTTGTTCAATTCGAGAGGATGTGTTCACAATGCAGTCGACGCTCCTCTAGTCACGGAGAGGTAACACCTGTGTTCAATGCATCCGGTCATACGGTTCTTTTCAGTTACTGTTCAGCTGAAGCTGACTTCATAAGTAACTCATTTTACATATGTAATTATTATTAAGAAAAAACGGACTCGGTTGTTGAATGCAGAAGTTACCTTACTGGTCTACCGAAATATCTATCATTAGTGTATGCAGAGCACATAAATAATAAATAATAGTCAATCATAGTTAGGCTCCTGTAAGGGTTCTCATACCACTCTTATGGTGTCCCAAGCATTTTAAAGAATTACTGAGTAATGGTGCGATCGCCTTAAGTTTTTCGCGATTCATAATTCCCACCCCTCCTTTTTCCACATTAGTAGACCATCGGACTATATAAACTTTTTATCTGTGCCGAAGGTATTATTACAGACGAAAGATATATTACAACTCTTGTAATAATGTTAGTTGTTCGTTTACTGGCGTGATTGCAGGGAAATGACATAATAGTGAATTAGGACTGATTAGCAAGCAAATGCACTGCCTGGCTGATTTTTAATTAAAGTTCCACTGGGATGGGCACCGCGCAGCAGCTACCGAATACTTTATCTGCTCACACTGCAGCATTTTTTTTTAGATCTCATCATCGACAACTTTTTTAAGTCGAAAATTGCTTTGTTCGGACGATGTAAGTAAGCCCACGGTCTTGAACAGCTGTAATTAAGTATAAGCAGTCTTGCCACACCGATTTGTTTTTATCCTGGCCTGTAATTGTAAAGGAAAAAATGAGATAGTATTGTGTTTAGGTTACTGAAGATACAAACAATCCACAGGTTTAAGATGAGACGTTAAAGCAACACTGTAGTCGTATCACAGTAATACAGTGCAAGATCCGGCTGCCAGCGTCATCGGACAATTCGCTACACGCACTAACTTACCGCCGCGTGGCAAAGTCACTGAATGATTTTACAGGAACAACGGTCGTGCCGAAAGTGTCGACGTAGGTGATCTGTGTGTCAAATAACTTCGAAATCGAGAAAGAGGTAGGCCTGAGCTTTGTGCCCCAAAATCCTGTCCCGTCGTACGAGCGGGAGCTAGGCACAGTCTGTGACGCATACAAAACGAGTGTTCTGCCGAGAGCACGGTGCGGCGTTAAAAAGAGAAGCAGTTGTAAAGGACAGTAGTTGGAGCTGTGGTATCGAGCCGTGGCGTTCCCGCCGGCCCAGCGCCATTGTGTGCAGCTGGGGACGCCGCGCCGCGTTATCTGACGAATCCAGCTTTTGTCTGCAGCGCCACCGTCTCGTCTTTGTGCGACATCAATGAGGCTAACGTCATGTACAGTCGTGCAATCGAGCGCAGCATTCATCCTCGCAGCGCGTAGCATTGTCGCACACGGATCCATCGGCCGGCGAGGGCGCGTTGTCGTTCGCGAGCGCGGGCACGAGAGCGGGCGCACACCGCCAGCTCCTGCCCCGCCTTTCTTTTCTCCGTGGCGCGGAGCCCTGCTGATAGTCTTTATCTTGCCTCGCCATTACCTTCTCACCAGAGTAAACTGTCGTGGGCAAAGAGCTTATTCTACAGACACTATCGTAAACGAGAACAATAAATCTTCATCTGCGTTTTGACTCCTTAAGCCACAGAAATGTGTGTGGTTGAGGTCGCCTAATACCACTGATATTTGACCTCTCCGATCCTTCTTTCTTCATTCGAGGAACCCACATGGAAAATTCAACTACATGTTCGATTTTCACGGTGCCCTAATTTCTCTGTTCTCATTGCAGTCCTTGTGCAATATGTGTTGAGAACGACACGTATGGAAGGAAAAGTTTAACTTGAATGTAACGTTAACTTATGCATTATTAGAGACGCTATAAAAGCTCGGCTCGAACAAAAAAGGAGGGATCTCCAATTCTGTTCGAGGAAAGGTTGGGAGCTATCCCTGCATTTGTCAGGAGCGGTGTAAAGAAACTACGAAAAACCTAAATCGGGATGTCCTAGGAAGTCTTCTGCGTCAAAGATCGTTGATGGAAAGTTCTCGGTTAAGTTGCTGTGCGAAGTACAGATGGCAATCTAAGCTTCCGATGATATGCCCTGAAGAGTATGGTAGAGGCTATCATTGAAAGCTTGGGATTTTGTCCGAATTTGAAGGTGTATTTATACCGCCATCTACTCGCATGCATGTCCAATGTCACAGACAATGCGGCGCTACCCTCTCTTCGCGAAATATCTCCGTAAAATCTTATTTTACGGACAGTTATTCGCCATTTTTAAAGTGTGATGTGGATGGTACTCGTGGATGACTTACCATAGCTTAATGCTTCCAACGTTAACTTCGAGAGGAAGATAAATCATGTACCACGAACAGCATTAATGTCCACTGATCAGTTGGAATGTGTGTCTTTATGTCGCTTCCCACACACGGTTGGATGAATTTTGGTCACTTTCCCTATCTGTCGCCGGCCGCTGTGGCCGAGCGGTTCTCGGCGCTTCAGTCCGGAACCACGCGGATGCTACGGTCGCAGGTTCGAATCCTGCCTCGGGCATGGATATGTGTGATGTCCTTACGTTAGTTAGGTTTAAATAGTTCTAAGTCTAGGGGACTGATGACCTCAGATGTTAAGTCCCATAGTGCTTAGAGCCATCTGAACCGTTTGAACACTATCTGTCCCAGGAGCGCTGCACTCAGGCATCAATGAACGCAGCACGAAATTTAGCGTTTCGCTGACAGGTGCCTGATAAGAGGTGTCTCTTCCATTTTATGTTAAATCGCGGGGAGCTCTAAAATGATGGGATGCTTCCGAAATACACGATGAGATTTCCAGATGCTTCAAACATGTGTAACCCCCCCCCCCCCCCCCCCCCACACACACACACACACACACACACACACACAGGGGGGGGGGGAGGAGAGAGTGAGAGAGTGAGAGAGAGAGAGAGAGAGAGAGAGAGAGAGAGAGAGAGGAGTGCCCGACGGGTAACCGAATTACAGCGCACTTCCCAACGAACAAGAGGAGTTTGGATGCTGTGAGGGTGCGATAGTTCGTTATCTTTATGATGTAAAGAAACATGAATGTTTGAGATATTAACCTGGCGAATCTTTTGAGGATGGTTGACGTCAAGCGACACGACACTCAAGAAAAATGGCTGCTCGTATTTGTAAGGAACTATTTGTCGTGCTGACGTTGTAAAGAATGACTGTTTCTCGACGCTCCACTGCGTCCTTTCACATGCAGGACTGTTTCGAATAGCGGAAGCGACGTGTCCTGCTTTGAAGGCGATCACCATTAGCTCGGTCAGTTTGCGATCAGATCATCTAGCGTGGTACTCGTTTCTTCTAGTGGACAAAGTTTTCCGGCGGAGAGCGAGAACGTATCTGCAGTAAACTGCTCCTCCAATGTCCTGAGTTGATCGATTCTGACTATACTCGCCAGAGTGTAAGGACACAGTTGAAGGTAGCGCACAGATACGCCACTACTAAGAACTGCTTCGTAATGCCGAAGTCGCGTTTCTTTTGCCTAACAGTGGTAAATATACTGTTGGTCTAAAAATGAATCATTCCAATTTTTTCTGATATCCTTATTCGAGCAAAGATTTGGAACTGATTACAAAATTATATTGTTGCAACACTGAAACGCTGTTACGACGATGGTAATGATTACGAGGTACACTCCAGCTTTGGAACCAGCAGTAAGCTGCCAAATTTGAAGAGAACTAGAAAAAAATTGCTGATTTGATCTGACTTTTCTTCAGTAATCCTCATAATGTATCTATAGTTATTATAACGACCGAAGTTTCAACACACTATGCAACGTCAGTATCTAGTAAACCCGAACAGATAAATGAGAGAGCGTCGATAAGATAAAGCGAGCTCAAGCCTGTTTTCTTCGAAAGTAAGAAACATACCAAGATGAAAACTGCACCAATGCTTTCCATCTGGCTCTGTGATTAGAACCAATCTAATAGAAGCGCACGTAAATCAGTGTTATCCCGTGAAACTGAGTGGAAAATGGAAACTGCTGTGTAATCACTTGTAAGTTCTGTAGGTGATGGTGGTGATGTCAACAGCAACATGAGTAGGAAAATAATTCCGTATTCTTTCAAAATTAATGAGATTATTACACCAAATATATCAAGAGAAATGGTACAGAGATTACGCTAAAAACTAACAAACAGCCATTCAATCGTAGTGGTAGAATATCTCGCATGTGTTTATAAAAGGCACTTGATGTGCTATAGGGTTTCTTTATTGAACTGTATAGAACGCTTTAGAGGAACAGAGTATCACAGGATAGTTCAGGGCTGTGGCTACGACCCATCATGAGGTTATGAAAATCGCACTGAATTCATCTTTGTAAGACAATTTTTTTCATTTTCTAAGTAACCTGCAGAGAGGTGCATCAGTCATCAGAGATCTCAATCACTATTTCCTCGATGGATAAGGTTTAGTGTTCGAATAGAGTGACATTTCTTTCAAACGATCGGATAGGTCAAGATGCTTCGCACAAAATCAGATCCATATGCCCATCGTGAACTGTCTTCTCAGGCCAAGTTATTTCGGAATCATAGAATTGGACACAAGCACTAAGTAATACACTGTATTCATCTCGAAATTGCAGCCCCAGTTATTAGCGGTATGTCGGAAACTTAACATGTCATCTAAAATGATTTTTAAAGATACTAATCTCGTAGTACGAAGTGAAACTTTATTTAGGACTAAAAAGAAAATTTTTGTGCTCCCTGAAGAGCCAGTATTTTAAGGTGCTTTATCTAATCAAATGTGTCCGGACACACTTTGCCTATATGACGGCTTGAAATCTGTGGCCTACGGAGCCGAAGCCGGAGAAGACGTCGTGGTGTGGAGCGAAGTCGACGGTCTGAGTTGTATCAAAAGTATTCCACTGCGTTCAGGTCGTGATTCTTATCAGACCAGCGCATTTCAAGAATGTTGTTGTCTAGAAGCTATTGCCTCCCAGATGCTGCTTTATGGCAGGTTGCACTATCGTGCTGATACTAACGATCATTGTCTCTGAACTGTTCCTCTACTGTATGTGATATACTAGGCTGTAAAATGTGGTCAAGTCGTTCCGTATTTAGCATTTTCTTACGCACAGTAAGGAAACCACACCCTAACAACGAGAAACACCCCCCATACTGTAAATCACCACCGTCGTACTTAACTTTGCCGGCCGGTGTGGCCGTGCGGTTCTAGGCGCTTCAGTCTGGAACCGCGTGACTGCTACGGTCGCAGTTTCGAATCCTGCCTCGGGCATGGATGTGTGTGACGTCCTTAGGTTGGTTAGGTTTAAGTAGTTCTAAGTTCTAGGGGACTGATGACCACAGATGTTAAGTCCCATAGTGCTCAGAGCCGTTTGAACCATTTTGAACTTAACTAAATATCGCGGCAGGTAACGTTGTTCATGCATTCTCCAGGCCCAAACAGTTGCGTCGGATTGACACAGGATTTAGGGTGATTCATCTCTCCAAATAACTCTTTTCAAATTATCCAGTGTCCAGTGGCGCTTAGCACTGACCGTGGAAGCATGTGGCTTATGACGAGCCACTCGACGATTGCACCCCATTCGTTTTAACTCTACACACAGTCGCTGTGCTAACTTGACTCGTGGTACCAGTTTGGGAGTCACGAGTGCTTCTTTCCTCTGATTTCATGCTGGTGTTCCTTATTTATTTTTTATTTTTTTACAACCGACCTCCGCAATGCTCGGCGATCCCTGGCTGTCAGTACACGATACGCTATGTGATCAAAAGTATACGGACACCCCCAAAAAAATACTTTTTCATATTAGGTGAATTGTAACCGCCAAACTACTACCAGGTACTCCATACCAGCGACCTCAGTAGTCACTAGACATCGTGAGAGAGCAGAATGGTGCGCTCCACGGAACTAACGGACTTCGAACGTCGTCAGGAGATTGGGTGTCACCTGTGTCATACGTCCGTAAGCGAGATTTCCATATTCCTAAGCATCCCTAGGTCACACTGTTTCCGACGTGATAGTGAAGTGGAAACGTGAAAGGACACGTACAGTACGAAAACGTACAGACCGACCTCGTCTGTTGACTGACAGAGACCGCCGACAAGTTGCAGAGAGTCGTAATGTAGAATAGGAAAATATCTATCCACACCATAGGGGAAGAATTTCAAACTGCATAAAGATTCACTACAAGTAGTATGTCAGTTAGACAGGAGGTGAGAAAACTTGGATTTCACGGACGAGCGGCTGCTTATAAGACACACATCACGCCGGTAAATGCCAAACGACGCCTCGCTTGGTGTAAGGAGCGTAAACATTGGACGATTGAACAGTGGAAAAACCTTGTATGGAGTGACGAATCACTGTACACAATGCGGCGGTCCAATGACAGGTTGTGGGTATGGCCAATGCCCGGTGAACGTCATCTGCCAGCGTGTGTAGTGCCAAGAGAAAAATTCTAAGGCGGTAGTGTTAAGGTGTGGTCGTGTTTTTCATGTTGCACCCCTTGTTGTTTTGCGTGGCACTATCATAGTACCTTTTTGCGTCGCAAATTCGGGGATGGCGATTCCATCTTTCAATACGATCGAGCACCTATTCATAATGCACGGCCTATGGCGGAGTGGTTACATGAAAATAACATCCCTGTAATGGACTGTCCTGCACAGATTCCTGACCTAAATCCTATAGAGAACCTCTGTGATGGTTTGGAACGCCGACTTCGTGCCAGGCCTCACCGACTGACATCGATACCTCTCCTCAGAGCAGCACTCCGTGAAGAATGGGCTGCCATTCCCCAAGAAACCCTGCAGCACCTGATTGAACGTATGCCTGCGAGAGTAGAGGCTAAGGATGGGCCAACACCATGTTAAATGCCAGCATTACCGATGGAGGGCGCCATGAACTTGTAAGTCATTTTCACCCAGGTGTCCGGATACTTTAGATTACATAGTGTATCTGCCTTATCTTGCTTTAACTGTGGTAGATCCTTCTCGTTTTCACTTCAAAATCGCATCACCAGCATCAACTTCGGCAAATTTAGAATGGCTTCTGTTACTATTTATCTATTGACAACACGACACTCTCCGCCTCCTCTTACTCCGACGGGTCCGCATCTCGATGTACCTAGTGGTCAGTTCTGAATTGCAGGGGGTGTCCGGATACTTTTGATACTTATTCGAGATGTGAGCGTGTATGCTGTTGCATCGTTACCTGACACAAATACATAATTTTCACCTCCGCGAGCTATTTCATCAACAGTTTAGATATAATGCTGCCTTACATTAGAATCAGGTAACATTTTGTATCGTATGATATCTTTCGTATCTTAGTTGAAACTCGGATAAAATTTAATCCTTGCGCCCTATAGCTCTACTGCGTTGGATAGAGTCTCTTTTGCTCACGACGGTGCACGATTACCTGTCCACCGCTTCGTTAACAAGCTAACAAAATGACAGATAGCTTACTTTGATTCTGTAATTAGAAATACGTGTATTTACTGTGCAGCCCGTTTCCTCTTACAGGATATGTTCACATTTGTTCATGTTTCCATTATAGGATTTCAGTGCAGATTTTTAAATAAGTAGTTGTATACATCACCTTTCTGGTATCGGAAACAGTGTCTCGTCAAAACTTCCAGAACTCAGACTGTACTCCATATTTCGCCAACACAAAATTACAAAACGAACTCTCCGCTGAAGATTCTCTTCAGTCCTCAGAACTGGATTTAATTCTAAATTGTTTTTTCCTTGTGTCTAATCCATCAAAACTGTATTAGTCTTGAATACATGCTATCATTGTAAATTTATTGCTCGGTTTTAGAAAAATAAGTTGTGGACCTCTGAAAAGAATGCGGAATCTCTATTAAAACAAGTGTATGATTTTTTTGTGTTAATATTTTCGGAATCTCTAATTTTACAAAAACATAACTAATAACCTGAAAACATGATATGAATCTACAAAATACATTTACACTAATCTACAAAATATCAGAAAAAGATGTTACTTCCAGTGATGTTTCAGAAAACATGTTTTTAGGGTGCACAGTAGTAGGGTAGGTCTTATTTTTTTCAAGTTCGACATTTTTCTTGTACTACCCTCCAGTGTAATTCCATTGCACAAAAATTAGTTGTAATCTAGTCTCAGTAGGAAAAGGGGCTGGCATGCCCTATGCCGCTACATTTTAAAGGAAACGATAGCTCGCATAAAAATTGTATTAACTTTCATATTTCCATAAATATGGTTCATAAGTATGTGACTGACAAAAACTTAGTCGGCCAGGGTGGCCGAGCGGTTCTAGGCGCTACAGTCTGGAACCGCGCGACCGCTACGGTCGCAGGTTCGAATCCTGCCTCGGGCATGGGTGTGTGTGATGTCCTTAGGTTAGTTAGGTTTGAGTAGTTCTAAGTTCCAGGGGATTGATGACCTCAGAAGTTAAGTCCCATAGTCCTCAGAGCCATTTGAACAAAAACTTATTTACTTTCAACTTCATTATAATATTGCTATGTTAACTTTAATAATACAATCTATGAAGCTTTTATGCGAGGCAGATATGGCGAGAAACGTCACATTTTCTTTTTAAAATTCTTACTCTCTGTTGATGTCTCTCTTTATGCCGTGGAGACGTGTGGAGATACTTATTTCTGCTTCTCGTTTCTTGTAAATTATTTATTGTATCCCTCCTCTTTCAGCCGGTTCGTTGACACCTTTAAATTTAATAACGAGAATTGACAAAATCTTCATTTTCTTGCCACTGCTAAGGATCTGTCTTAAGTAGCTTGTTGACAAACCACAACTGGTGGACAAAATACACGTATTTTATTAGGCACAAAGTGTTTAACTTCAATATTTATAATTCGTGGGTTCTGATTGATTGCTGCCCGAAACGTTGTAATAGTTTGCTGTTTTTGTCTCGTCAATCATTTCGTTGATAAATCTCTCTTTCATTCAGAAGGCTTATGAAGCCCAAGGGTGTTATAAAACACGAAACAGAAGGCAAATATTATAAATTATTTTTCAGTTTTTGTGAAGGTACATAACATCACGAGCCACAGTTGATATGTATGAAATTGTGAAAGAAAATATAAATCCAAATAAGCTTATCTTTTCCACAATAACGCTTGTGTATCTGATTTCACGTATCTGACGTCTTTAATATAAATACAAAAGTCTTTCTCCAAGAAAATTTTAATCAAGAGACACCCACGTATAAAAGTGCGCTGCTAGGTCAAAAACTATGCGTTAACGTGGGAATGACAATCCAATTCAATGAGAGTTTCATGTACAACGTTGGCCTTCTCTGTTTCATAATATGTTAAGCAACCAGAATGTTCTTAAAATTACTGGCCTTGTATGAATAGTGAATTTTTATTTTCAACTCCATTTACATGTAAAATTTTTATAATAAATACGTACCTTAATGGATTCTTGAAATTCATATTCACTTTGTTCTCGTCTCTTCACATCTGCCTCTGTTCAGTAAGAAGCTAATTCAAAGAACTGGTGATCGATTCCATGCATGAACTTTAGCTCGCATTTCGACCGTTGATTGAACAAAAACTTACTATTATCTTCAACTTACTATTATCTTCAACTTACTATTATCTTTAAATCACTTGTACGTGCTACGTCTTCAGATTTCCTTTTCGATTATGGAACTTCCTACTATTTACCACCATATTTTTATAATTGCCTCCATTGTTGATACAAAGCTACTGATTGTAATACACTGTTTCTCGGATCCTGTGTCGGAATAAGTGATTTTTACCAATAAAGCTTCACTTCCCACACTTTGTGTGGAACGTTGATGCACAATTAATTTGCACATCTAAAAGTTGTAAAAAAAGGTGCATTAAGATTTTTTGACAGCAGTTTGCTCCCGTAAACGAACCGAAGAGGCATACTTTGTACTTGCGAAGACTGCTGTCTTTCCTCGAACGTGAAAGACAACAGGGTTTTCGGCCGGAAAAGGGTTCGATTCAGCCTGCTCTGTCTTCTCTCGCAGTCAGTGTGTCTTTGACGCGACACTCGATAAGTATGAACTGAAATGAGAATGTATTCAATTAAATAAATTGAAGTACAGTAAAATGCTTATATCAGGTTACGAATTTATCATGCAAAAGTAATGCCTTCCGAAGCTGACATTTTTCTGGATTGTCCGATTTAGAACGTCCAGTCGACTCCCTCTCCCCGTACCCTACAGAACCCAAATCACACACAATTCATTTTTATGCGGAATGGGACGAAACGGGGTGTTGCCCAAGAAAAATTATCGAAAATTTCAAAAAGTGGCGGCTAAATAAGGATCTCCTGAGTGCATAAGCTAACACCTCATTTTGCTCTAATTTTCGATTTAGAATTAATTACAGGAGTTCTACATTTTGAAGGTTTATTTCCTTCAATATGCTGTGGTATGTGGGCTACACAGTCGCATCTAGCTCCATCAGGTTGAGGTACAACTTCTCTTGGTTGTTTTAAAAATGGTCTGTATACTCAACTTCATTACCTCCCTCCGTTGTCAGGTTGTGTCTTCCGCTCTTTTAGTACTTGCTGCCGTTTTTTGAAATCAGTCGTTGCTATCGCATATGTACAAAAAAATGGTTCAAATGGCTCTGAGCACTATGGGACTCAACTTCTGAGGTCATTAGTCCCCTAGAACTTAGAACTACTTAAACCTAACTAACCTAAGGACATCACACACATCCATGCCCAAGGCAGGATTCGAACCTGCGACCGTAGCGGTCTCGCGGTTCCAGACTGTAGCACATGTACAATTGCCATCTTCTCTGTTGGAGGGACCTGTACGGAGACACACTACTGAGAGTGCTCGACCCATCGGTTGACAGTAACTAAATCCACAAATTGGGTAAACGTTTTCCCTATCCGGTTTGTAGTGCGGATATGGCATCTATAGTGAGTCAGGTTCTTTCCTGTTCGACGAATCTTCTCTATCCATTCTCTCACTATACAGACGTACAACCAATATTTATAGCACATTCACTTCCTCTTTCGCACCTTTTGGTCACTTTTTACACACTGTCTGGCGATCTTCAAATAGACTGCAAGAGGTAAACACTCTAATTGTCTTTCCACTTGACAATATAGACTTTTTCATCGTCCCTAACTTCCGCGTCCTATTACAAGCTCACCGACGGTTTAATAGGCCGCTGTTGGCGTGGGTAATGCATGAACTAAATTTTTGGCCCCTCTCATTACTGTTGGGAGGAGTCAGTCGTGCACTGTAGCTTAATAGCCCACAAGTTTAATACGGAATTAATCTTTAACCATTTTAAGGAAATAGGGAAGTCAGCGAGTAATATATATAAATAAGAAAAATGACGTAATAAATCCCGTAGGGTTAATTATGTTGACGTAACCAGCGTGTTACATTTTAAACCAAACGAATGTTTATGTGAATGGTGGTCCCTTACAAATTGTGGAATCAAACCAGAATTTAAAAACATTGAACAATAATTAAAGCATGTTGTGCGAGTAGAGCATCGAATGTAAAAGTACGTACAAGCAAAATTCACTTGATTACACAGTAATCAAGGAAAATCAGTAGCAAATGTTCAGAGACCAAAAGTGCAATTCCCCACTATCAACTGTGGCGTAAAATTAAAGTTCGTTAGCCTGAATACACACGGATATATTATCGGCTGCAGGAATAATTGCAGTTCACAGCTGTCTCAAAATCGCGTAAACGATGTTAGAATTCGTATAGTTGCGCAAAACAAATCACCGGAAACATAGTCAAGTAATCTAAGGCAATTAAATTGTTAGTCTGTAACTCCCGCTTGCAAAATTATTCGAAATCCACCGAAAAGTTAGAGTATGCAAAGATCGACCTATGCATAGGAAATCGACAAGAGACCATGCACGCCCTACCATCCACCTCTTATATACTTTGACGTCACACGCTACGGAATCCAAGTTAGACACTTACATAATGACTATCATTCAAATTCGAAGCCTGTTGCTCGTACATATAAGATACTAGGAAACAGTGAAAATTATAAAAATAAAGCAGTGTTAAATAAGTTATTTACGAAGCTCACAAAGCATGCGTATATCCGGTTTTACAACTTAACAAAATTTATACAAAATTTTACATACATGTGAAACAATAAATTGTGGGTATTCATTCGGTAGGAAGAGTAGGTAAGGATCTGGGAAACGCATGCAGCATTCGTACTACGTGTAACAGTGGAGGATTTTCAGTATTGGCACATTTGCGCATACACTTACATGATTCGAAAAGTAGCTTCTTGTGTAGTTTATTGGCGTAATCAGTTTCCATTTTGTATTCAGTATGATTATATCGCTTCAATTGTTCAGTTATTAATTTTACAATCCATCGTACTGAAGCCGTTTACGCATGATGATCGCAGGTGCAATAGACTGATCTCATCGACATGATTTTTGTGATGCTCTTTGTTGTTTTTATCATGTTTGTAGACTTTATAACGTATTTTCCTTGAAAATATGTTCATCTTTTATTTCGCCAAACTCACCTGCGTTGTGACGTCTTCACTCTCAAGTCGAACTGCTCTCTCAGACCCCGAAAAAAATTCACACCATTTCCTCCGTCATTTGGAGCTATGTCGTCCGTTTAGGCTACAGGGACTTGAGCTGCCATCAGATCATGAGTTTTTCTCCCGTCTTGTCTAAATATAAAAATGTCTTAACTTATTAAGCACTATGAAAAATTATTTTTGGTTGTGTGCGCTTGATAATGACCAATGAAGTTCAGTTATTTACAAAGTGTAGTTGCGATACAGAATACTGCGTATTAAGGAAATAAATTTTCTTAAAAAATATTGTCAGCTAATTATATTAGGCGTGAATATGTTCTACCATCGCAGTAAGATGTAAAGTCCTTCGCTCTAGAATGTGACCCACTTTGAGATCCCGTAGAATTAAATGATACAGTGATCGAAACCAAGCCGCGCCGTGCTTCAGAAGATTAAAAGACTCTCATTTTGCTAGAAACAGTGTCTCCAATGCATACCCCCAGACAAAGGGCTTAATCATAGCGGATGAAAGCCATCATACTCGCACCAAGCTCGATTCCCTGCCATAAAGATCAGTCGCGCCGGAGGATGGGGCATAGGGCCCTCCTAAAGAATCTTTCGGCGTGAATTAAAATCACTTGACAGTGTCTGCTTAGCGCAAATGTACGACTATATTGTTTTTAAGCCTTCATTTTGATTTATACTCGTGACAACAACGAATTGTTCAGAAAAAGAGAGGCATTTTTCTTTTCTACAGTCTTCAGCAGTTGTCGAAAAACTTTCGGATATGTTTTTAAAAAAGTGCGTTACTATATGCCTGCTAACTCTGTACTGGCTAACGTTAAAACGGAATGTTTCTTTAAAATTAAACAGTAGTAATAGACAGAAAGTCATCGAGTAAAACAGAAGTAATATCCGGAGTTCCCCATTGAAGTGTAGGCCCTCTATTGTTACTGATCTATGTTAACGACATAGGAGACAATATGAGTTGCAGTCTTAGATTGTTTTCAGATGATGCTGTCATTTACCGTCTTGTAAAGTTATCAGATGATCAAAACGACTTGCAAAATGATGTAGATACGGTATCTGTATGGTGCGAAAAGTGGCAATTGAATAAGGAAAAGTGTGAAATTATTCACATGAGTACTAAAAGAAATCAGCTAAATTTCGATTACGCGATAAGTCACACAAATCTGAAGGCTGTAAATTCAGCTAAATACTTAGGGATTACAGTTACAAATAACCTAAATTGGAACGATCACATAGATAATATTGTGGGCAGAGCAAACCAAAGACTGCGATTCATTGGCAGAACACTTAGAAGGTGCAACAAGTCTACTAAAGAGACTGCTTACATCACGCTTGTCCGCCCTATTCTGGAGTATTGCTGTGCGGTGTGGGGTCCACATGAGGTGGGACTGACGGATGACATCGAAAAAGTACAAAGAAGGGCAGCTCGTTTCGTATTATCGCGAAATAGGGGAGATAGAGTCACAGACATGATACGTGAATTGGAGTGGCAATCGTTAAAACAAAGGCGTTTTTCGTTGCGACGGGATCTTCTCATGAAGTTTCAATCACCAGTTTTCCTATCCGATTGCGAGAACATTCTGTTGGCACCCACCTACATAGGGAGAAATGATCACCACGATAAAATAAGAGAAATCAGGGCTCGCACAGAAAAATTTAAGTGCTCGTTTTTCCCGCGTGCGTTCGATAGTGGAACGGTAGGTAGCTTGATGGTGGTTAATTGAACCCTCTGCCAGGCACTTTATTGTGAATAGCAGAGTAATCACGTAATGTAGATAAAGTGATAATGAGATGTACTCTGAGATTTTCCTTAATTCTACCTAGAGCTGTTGGACGCAGACTATGAAATCATAACTGCAAAAATCATGTCTAAAAAAAAAAAAAAAACAAAAAAAAAGTGCTGTATGTTGATTCCCTTAAGACATTCACTTGACTCCTGCCACAGAAGACTGATCAACTCCGCATCGGGCCATCTAGATTTAGGTGATTCTTGGTTTCCCTTAACTGATTAAGGTTAATGTTGTTATTGATCTTTCGAGAAGGACATAGGCAATTTTCTTCCCCTTGCCTGGTTTGTCGTAGCTTCTGCCTTATCCGTCGTTCTGCACCGCTTCTAATGACCCGTTCGTCGACGCGAACTTGGACCCACAGAAGTGATCTGGGCGTAAACCATAAAAAAGTTACTTCAAAATACTTTTACGTGATGGAAGAAAGTGAATGTGTATTCGCGTCAAAATAACTAATGTTACCACATGTGTACAACTGTCTGTTGTTTATTTCGAAGTGTTCCTGTTACCACGTTATCATGAAGCACAATTTTTGGTTACGTTTCCAGTGGCAGTAAAATATATATGTTGGCAGAGTACGTATGTAATACACATGGGATTTTTTTAGGGCAGAAGAAACTGAAATAATCCGTGAAGAAACCATAATCTTAGTGTCAGTTTTTCAAAACAGATGGAATTTCTATGTAGAGAGATACAACGTTACGATAGTAGTTTTTAACTACTAAAGAGTTCACAGCTAACTTTCGGAATGTACCCCTACGCATGGACACTATGTGATCAAAAGTAACCGGACACCTGGCTGAAAATGACTTAGAAGTTGCTGGTGCCCTCCATCAGTAATGCTGGAATTCAGTAAGGTGTTGGCCCACCTTGATGACAGCTTCCACTCGAGCAGGCATACGTTCAATCAAGTGCTGGAAGGTTTCTTGGGGAATGGCAGCCCATTCTTCACGGAGTGCTGCACTGAGGAGAGGTATCGATGTTGGTCGGTGAGGCCTGGCACGAAGTAGGCGTTCCAAAGCATCCCAAATGCGTTCTATTGGATTCAGGTCAGGAATCTATCCAGGGCATTTCATTACAGGGATGTTATTGTCGTGTAACCACTCCGCCACAGGCCGTGCATTATGAACAGGTGCTCGATCGTGTTGAAAGATGCAATTGCTCTTCAACAGTGCGAAGCAAGAAGGTGTCTAAAACATCAACGTAGGCCTATGCTGTGATAGTGCCACGCAAAACAACAAGGGGTGTAAGCCTCCTCCAAGAAAGACGCGACCACACCACACCACCGCCTCCGAATTTCACTGTTGGCACTACACACACTGGCAGATGACGTTTACCAGGCATTCGCCACACCCACACTCTGCCATCGGATCGCCACATTGTGTACCGTGATTCCTCACTCCATACAACGTTTTTACACTGTTCAATCGTGCAATGTTTACGCTCCTTACACCAAGCGATGCGTCATTTGGCATTTACCAGCGTGATGCGTTGCTTACGAGCAGCCGCTCGACCATGAAATGCAAGTTTTCTCACCTCCGCCTACCTGTCATAGTACTTGCAATTGATCCTGATGCAGTTTGGAACTGCTGTGTGATGGTCTGTATAGATGTCTGCCTATTACACATTACGACCCTCTTCAACTATCGCCGGTCTCTGTCAGTCAACAGACGAGGTCAGCCTGTACGCTTTTGTGCTGTGTGTGTCCCTTCACGTTTCCACTTCACTACCACATCCGAAACAGTGGACCTAGGGATGATTAGGAGTGTGGAAATCTCCCGTAAAGACGTATGACACAAGTGACACCCAATCGCTTGACTACGTTCGAAGTCCGAGAGTTCCGCGGAGCGCCACATTCTGCTCTCTCATGATGTCTAATGACTACTGAGGTAGCTGATATGGAGTACCTGGCAGTAGGTGGCAGCACAATGCACCTGATATGAAAAACGTATGTTTTTGGGGGTGCCCGGATAGTTCTGATCACGAGTACAAGAAACTCGGAGCTGGTTAAAATCTCTGTTTTCCATGTAAGTCCTGAGAAAGTGGAACATATGTTGATAAGAGAGCGCCGTCAGGATGTAGAGTGTTTCTAGCAATAAACTGAAAAATTTGCTATTGCGAGTTCCAAATCAAAGGATGCTGAGTGTTTGTAACATTAAACTGAAAAATTGGCTTTAGCAAATTACGAAATGAAACAGACTGCGAACTAAGATGGACAAGTGTCCGGCTGTTGTGGACTTAGATTAGTTGGATGTTCCTATCGGCTGCCAGTTCGATAGTACTGAAGTGTCCCCACCGTAAGGTATTGTTAATTTGTGTGGTATGCACTGGAAAACTACATATCCAGTATCAGCTGTAAGGACAAGCCGTCTCGCGAAGTAATATTTAACGCATTAGCACACTGCGTTGACCAACTGGAAAAACAGCCTATACATGAGAGAAATATTTTAGACTCGACAGTTTCATCAAATAGAGAAAAGTAACAATAGTGGTGTTATAAGGTCGATGGTCACTAACGCTAAAGACTATCATGCAGAAACCTAGAATAATATTTTTCTCCTACAGAAGTGATGGACAATGCTTAATATTCTACTTAAAAGTTTACGTTAAAACACAAATGCACCACAGATTCTCTTATAAAAATATTCTGCAAGAGTAAGGTAGTAAATCAATAAAGACTTACTTTGGTTAAATGGTGCCATTCGAATAATACAGGGTGTATCAGAAAGAATCATCTGATTTTTAAAAAAAATGTTATGTTATTTGAGATATGTGCGTGAACAACGTACTGTTGGAAAGAGAAACCTCTAGAGTTTTACACGAGGCACCGCCACACTGGCATCTGGAAGTGCGGGAATTTTTAAATCAAAGGATTACTGAACGATGTATCGGTCGCACTGGACGAAATGATTCGGCCTTGCATTACTGTCCTGCAAGGTCACCGTTCTTGACTGTATGTGTTTATTTCTTGTGGGGGGTTTACAAAAAATTATTTATGTGCCTTCGTTACCAACAACCATGAATGGAGTGAGACATCGCATAACAGCAGCTGTGGAAGCTGTAACTCAAGACACGCTCGCTGCAGTGTGGGGACAATTTGAATACCGCATTGACATACGCCGTGCGTCTCAAGGGGGCATATTGAACAGCTATGAAAAGATACGAAAGAAAAACTTTTTGAATTTTCCGTTCATCAAAAACAAAATTCGTTGTATATGTTCTTTAGTTTCAGAAATACAGTCGTGCCAAATCAGATGATTCTTTTCAATACACCCTGTATTGTGAATATAGAGAATGCGAAACACAATCTACTGAAGAAGTCTAAGCGAAACTTACAGATGAAATGCAACTGTAACTCTTGCAGCCATAAGGATGATGTTTCCATGGCGAAAGCCATACCAGGAAACGAAACTTCCTGCCAGATTAAAACTGTGGTTATTGGTGCTTCTGCCTCCTGTTTACACGGCCTCCCACCAATGCTCTTTCCCTGTTTGTTCGCAGCTGCTAACAAAGAGAGGAGAAGCAGTGATATGGAGAATATATAAACGAAAGGCAGAGGCACCAGTAACCACAGAAGATGCTTTATCAACTAAAGCGAAACGCGTCTGGTGTAATATTCTCTTTAATTTGCAGTAAGCTTCAAGTGGATAAGCCAATAATAACTGATTGAAGGAGCAATGAGATTGTTCGCTGATGTTGTCTACAACTGGAAAATCGTAAAAAAGTTCAGATCGACTTGGGCAGCGTTCTCACTTGTTGCAGTCAGTGGATAAATTACAGACAGGCAATAAGAAGTAAAAGTAGTGTAACAATATTAGATTAAGAGATCGGCGATAAACTTCTGAGGCCTGTCACATCGTTAAATATCTAGGAATAATAATAATACGATAGGAAATCTATCGAACTTACGAAAGCAGTAGTAGGGATGGCGAGTGGAAAACTTAGATTGGTTGTTGGAAATGCAGTGCATTTGTAGAGTGAAACGGTATAAAAGGGACAGACGTCCAACGAATTCAGAAGCACGATGGCAAGACCATAACAGTGAGTATAGACTATAAGCAAGTGGTAAGTGCAGTGGAGGTGGGCAGACGACATATATGGGAATTTTTGGAAGAAAGTAGACGTTTCAAACTTGCTCTGTTATTTTAGATAACTGCTATTCGAGGAACATCGTCCATCGGTTCTGCTGCAGTCTATACTACGTAGCGCGTAGGGATCATGAAAACTGGGTAAAGGCTGTCACGTATACTGGAGCATAAGACGCTTATTTTTCCATTGCTTCCATACATAGACGGGGTAGGACAAGAAGTTGGTAATATTGGTACGAAGTACCTCCCGCCATGTATTGTACATTGTATTGTGGAGTTAATGCGTTGATACAGGTTTAATCGAAATAAGTTTATCTATTATGGATGCTATAGAATCCCATCACCATACTGCAACAATATGTCGTCCTCTTCCGTGTCACATTTCCCATTTTTAAAATCTTGTTACGCCATTTTGGACGCGTTTCAGTTTGCAGTTCCGTCGTTTACCGGTTTTTTTGTGGTCTTAAATCCATTTATTCAGCGGGGATCCGGGGCTCTTCAGTAAATAAAGAAGTTAGTTTTTCGACACAACTTGTCAGTTAAGTAACACCCAAGACATATATTAAAGTATTCATTGTCTTCTTGTCACAAGCAACCTCCAGAGCCCAGAATCGCTGTAGAAATACGAATATGCAAACTTTTCGTACCTTATCTGAAGATGAGCTGCAAAAGGCTTCATAATTAGTTAAAAAAAGGAGATATATCATTAGTGACTGGTTGCAGATATCTGTATATCTCATAGATATGAACGTTTCGTTTATTACTGGGTTGTGTCTTCAATAATCTGTCCGACAGAGATAATATAACAGAATGCACTGTCTCAGCAGTAGTCATCAGTCTGAGGTGGCATTTTAAGAGTATAATTTTAATTAGCAGTACCAGTGTTGATTACAGAACAAAATTCATCAAAAGTTTTACACTCAGAGTATCAAATATTTTTCTATTTGCAGCGAAATGAATGTAATGTCTCTTATTGAGCGTGAGCGCTTACGAAATACTGAGAGTTTTCCGCAGTGAAAATATAGCTCCCTGTACTTAATCATGATGCGGAGCTGTTAAACAGCTTGCAGCCGTCAGCTTAAATAAAACGCTCCATAAAGCCTCCTGAGACTATCGACACCTCATAAGCCGCTTACTAACAGGAGCTGCCACGTGGCGTTGTCTCTGGTGTACCTAACAACTTAAAAGTCTTGCCTCCTCGATGTTGTTTCTTCAGGCAAGAAGTAAGTTGTAAACCTTGTACTTGTTCTACGATAAAAATTCTGAGGAGTGCCATAAATTCCTTAAATTATCTTTAAAACAGAGGTGAGATGGCTGTCTAAGTGAAAGTCATGAAGTTACAGGGATTTTAATATATCTACCATTTGCGATTAACAGATAAAAGTTCGGTTGTCTGTTTAGTATCATCTCATATCCATAATAGACACACAAATATCTCTTATCCTCTGTTGTTGTTGGTACTGTTCCGTTCCCTTGTTTTCTGTTATGATGTGTCGCACTGTGAACGTGTAATGATCTCTGTACCGTTACGAGAGTTAAGAGCATCAGCAGCAGCTGTGAAATCAGGTATAGCCGATTTTTATTGCAGCGCTCTACTGCCAGTGTGCTTTTCCAACTACGAGTGACCTAAACAGGAGTACATGTGAAATACCACTTAATTACATCAGATGGTAAAACTTTGACTCAGCAGGGAAGATGAAATGATGGATACCACGTATTGACAATTGCAATCGAATAGCGAAAGTGTCCTCTTCCCGAATGGAAATGCAAGTAAGCGGAAAAAAATTGCGAAATAAACTCAAATCAATCTAAAGATGATCTCTCTGATTGCACCAGCTCATAAATTCCCTCCAAAGCATTTGCCTAGGTAACTGTGGCATAGAAAATCAGGATCCATTGAGAAGAGGGTCACATGCCACGATCTCCGCGCTGAACAACACGCTTTGGCGCTACGCGTGGGCAGATAATAGCCACCGAAAGTAGATTAGCTTTTTCAAGTGCACTGGCTTTAAGCACTATGGGACTTAACATCTGAGGTCACCAGTCCCCTAGACTTAGAACTGCTTAAAACTTAACTAACCTAAGGACATCACACACATCCATGCCCGACGCAGGATTCGAACCTGCGACCGTAGTAGCAGCGAGGTTCCGGACAAGCGCCTACAACCGCTCGGTCACAGCGGCCGGCAGTGCACTGGCCTCTATGCTCGAGAAGACCCCACAGATATTTAGAGAAAATCGGCAATTATATTTCGCACGTCGTGTGGTGCAGAGAATACTTCTATTAACACTGCCTTTTTTTCTCCGTTACCTGTTTTCTTCCTATGTGGTGCATGGGGGGAAAAACGAATGTTGGTAAGCTTTGGTATGAACTCTAAAATGTGTAGTATTCACTTCGTCGTCATTTCACAAAATGTATGTGGAAGAAGTAAGTTGCCTTATTTTTCTTGGAACATACGCTGACAGAGATTCAATAGTAAACTGCCCCGTAATGCAAAACGCCCCTTCTCATCGTCTGCCACTGGAGAGTGATGGGCGCTACCGGAACTCTCTCCCACATACTGAACTAACCCACCCATGAAGAAATGCACCACTCCCTTTTATTATGTTTTCTATCTTCACTATTAATCGTACCTGGTAAGGGTCCCAGACAGACGAGTTATACTCTACAATCAGTCGAGTGAACATTCTTATGCCACTTCCTGATAATTCTTTAGGATTGTGTAGGTCGGTGGGAGCTACCTCTACGGATGCAGACTGATAGTATAGGGTACGGTGATGAGGGCCTGTCGGGCGCCCAGGGGCGTTAATGAGACAGCATTAGCGATTTACACATTTATAATTTGGTTCTGCAGTGGAATCGTTTTCTCTGCGGCAGCGGCTGCGGCACCAGAAGTGGCAAGCTGGCTTGGAACGCGCTGACGCATCCACGTCAGCAGTCTAGAGCGTCGACTTGGTCAGGGCCGCCAGCACAGCAGATGGGGCGCCGTGCAAAGTAGCGGACCCAGCTGGCGGCAGGCTTTCTCCTTTCGGCGGTAACACCCAACAGTGCGACAACACCATTTACCAGGACACACTCGTGGGCCTCGAAGATAGCCTCACTGCACCTAAACAGGGGAAGGGCTCGGAAGCCTGAGTATTTGTAGCTATCTGTCAGAGGTAATGACTTTCTCTCTTGATGATGATGATGATGATGATGATGATGATGATGATGACCGAATGTGGCCTGGTTTTCTGGAACTGTCAGCGTTCTTCACTCTGTCATGGGGTTCCAACCTTCCGTTTCAGGCTTTCAGCTCGTTATGTTATGCTGCAGTGTCAGTGTGCTGAAAGTCGTTCATGCATGTGATTCATGTGTTGTTATTCCACTGTGAGTAATTGGCAGTATCACGTTATGCTCCCTTCACAGTGAGATCATACTGCTGCATTGGCAGTCCAGACACCTTGAGCGATGTGTAACAATGTGTGTCACACTGTTCGCAGTATCATCACTCCTGTCTGTCTGTCTGTCATTTCCGGGAGGAACTTGAAAAATTTTCTTTCTATGGCGCAACAGAATTCTTCCTCTAAATATCGACCTGGTCATCTGCTTTTCTTAAAACTAGTTATATCTAATCGTTCCATGGTCCAGACGGTTACTTCTAGACGTATTGGGGTTGTTACTATTGCCAATGTGTTCGGTCGCTACACTCGGCCGAGTCACTGGAGAGTGCTTTAAAATAGAGATGGGGCCCCTCCACGCCCGCACCAACGTGGTGACCAGACCAAAAGTTCTACTGTCACCTCCGTCAACTTGTTACTTATCTAGTAAATGGATCACAGGATGCTGGGCTGTGATGTTATCCGTGCGTCTGGGTAAGACTACGCATTAACACGGTCCATCAGGTGATAGTGGACGAAACGCAAATGAGGGTAGCAGTTTGAAGAGCAGAGGGAAAAAGTGCCAAGGCTCGTGCCCTGGGAAAAAAACCTCTGCGACAGTGGGATGGGTAGTAAGAGCAGTAATGGCTTACTAGCTGCGATAGTTTGTGCAAGGTTGCATCATTACCGTGTCAAGCGATGGCGATATATCCGAGTTTGCTGCAGCCGCTGCATTCCTGGAACAAGATCGTTATATAGTAGTGGGAGATCGGCCATAGATCGTCTCACTGTGTGTGTGTGGGGGGGGGGGGGGGGTGGAGCTTGTCTGCATGTAGTGTACGGTACGGCTTCCCTGCGTGGTGCCAGTTATTCGGGCAAGTGTGTTCCAGCTGGATAACCAGTAATGGTGTCTGATTAACAGGGGCTCACCTGCACCGTTGTGTTTGCGTGTACTTGGCCATAGATGTTAGGTCCTTACAAGTATGTCTTTTGGTCTTTAATGTTTCCATCTATGGTTGTGGTCGTAGTTCCCCAGATTCAGAATAAACGGGTTCTGCGATGAGAGTCTAAAATCGGTATTCCCGGTGAAGGTCCGCGATGCGTGTGGTTCAAATGGCTCTGAGCACTATGGGACTCAACTGCTGTGGTCATCAGTCCCCTAGAACTTAGAACTACTTAAACCTAACTAACCTAAGGACATCACATACACCCATGCCCGAGGCAGGATTCGAACCTGCGACCGTAGCAACAGCGCGGCTCCGGACTGGAGCGCCTAGAACCGCACGGCCACCGCGGCCGGCCGCGATGCGTGTGTGTCGTGGAGCATTGCTTATGATTTTGAGTACTTTGTTTTGTATGAGCTGCAGACGGCGCAGGCGTGTGGACGCAACGTATCCCCAGACAGGAGCTGCGTACGTCATCAGGGCTCGAATAAGTGTCATTTACATGGGCCTCGACACCCTTCTGTTCAATGTGCTACGCCTGTTGAGCACAGAGTAGACCTGTATGAGCCTCGCGCTTGCTCGGTTGGTCATGTGTTGTATGTGGTCACCCCAAAGTAATTTCCGGTCCAGCCAGACACAGAGGTATTTGACTTCTTCGCGCAAACGTATTGGGCGTGCATGTAGAGTTACTGGTCTGCAGTATCGGTGTTTGCGCAGTTGCTTCTGTCTTCTAGTGAACAGAACGGCTTCGCACTTGTCGACGTTTACTCTAACACGCCATTTCTCCAACCAAGGCTCAGCCACTCTGAGTGCAGTCTGTAAGCATGACGTAATGTTTGATGGTTTCCAATCCTGGGCGAGGATGGCTGTGTCATCTGCGTAGATTGCCATCGTTGTGTTGTGTGTGGTTGGCAGATCGTTTATGTAGAGGTTAAACAGTAGGGGCCCTAGGATGCTTCCCTGGGATACTCCCGCTTGTATACCGTGTCGTGTTGTTTGTTTTCCCTGCACGTCAGTGTTGAAACTCCTGTCTGTGAGGTATGAGTGTATGAGACGCACCAGCCCGTCGGGGAATCCCGCGTCGCTGAGTTTCTGAATGAGGCCGCTGTGCTGCCCTCTCTAGAATATTTGTACTTGCATTTTCGTCACCCCTCCACGGGGGGCTGTCGTAGGCGGCGCCCGCGTGCCTCGTATGCGAAAAGGACGAGTATGTTGATTTGTGTGTGTGTGTGTGTGTGTGTTTGTTGTCGGTAATAAGTGCTTCTCTACATATTCAATGCAATTCGTTTGGATCTGAACCATTATACAGTCCTTTAAATATCTGGTCCTCCGGTAAAATTTACTATCCAAATTACAGTCTGTGGATGCTAACACAGTAATTTACCGCCAACATCGTAATCGAACAGCAATGATCACTCCATTCGTTTTAACGAAATAAGTCGCGTTATTTACGTCAATAGTCAGCTCTCTGAAGCAAGTATCGATCCTCTGCATAAATTTCATGCTAGTTTCTGTGTTTGCCATTTCTTATATGCTATTGCATCATCCTCTGACAGTGTCGGGAACTTCTCACGTTGTCCAACAGGTCGTTTGTATTTATTTTAAACTGTAACAGCGGTAACTGTCGCTTTGAAATGTCCAGAATTTCTATCTGATAGATTGCTGTGAATCCAGTCACAGATCTAGTTCGATACTCGATAAGCTCAGATTTTGTTCACTAAGCCACAGGACGGAACTGTCTTCCATGCCTTCTGATAGTCAAAGAACGTAGCATTATACCATCACTTCACTGATGTGCTGTGCAGAGCCCATTGAAGGTGCCAAAAGGCAGTAAGTACCAGTAATCGAAAAATGTTCTGACTTTTAGATAAACTTTTCGCGGTTCACATGCCACGTCAGATTTGTTTGTAAACTTACGCTTTCTTGTGTCGTTATCGTCAGGTGTTAATTCACGTACTGGTAGACCGTATGGTATTTTCCTATGTAGTTGGCCATATTATATCGCCATGAAGTCTGGGAACTTCCTTAAGCTATCAGATATGACGCCAATGTCTGTGGTGTAGCAACATTAAATGGCGATGCTGATTCTGTTAGATGGTAGCTAAATCAGTTTATTTCTCTCTAGTCTTCGAGAATCGAGCGCTGATTTGCATGCACAACTTCAACCGGCACAGCGGCAATAACGTTAGTGGAGCCTGAAAACGGGTGCTCGAATCTGACACTCCAGAGAAATAAGCTGACTTAAAAGCGTCTAAAAAAACAGTATTGCTATAAATGTTCCTGCAGCACAGACATAGACATATCTAGTAGCATATGGAAGTTTCGTGATCTTGTGAAGTCTCCGTGAGGTAATCCGGACAGCTAAATACGAAAATTCCAATCGGACTACTTGTTAGACAGTGAACTCATGACGATGACAACAGAGAATGTCGTTGAAAGCGTAAGTCTACAAACAAATTTGATGTCTACTACTTTGCTCTTCTTCTTCTTCTTCTTCTTCTTCTGTTCTGCATCTCTAGCGAAAATGGCCTGGGAGCAGTGGCAACTCCCAAATACCAGAGGTTCTTGTTATGTATCCCACAGTCTCATGGGCAGTTTAGCAGATGCGTTTGGTATACCGTCTTCTGTCTGTGTTTCAGCATAATACACGTGTTAGTCTTTGATCGTGTTTTTTCTGTGCATAAGCTCCATACTACTACCGACAGCCGGCCGTGGTGGTCTTGCGTTTCTAGGCGCTGCAGTCCGGAACCGCGGGACTGCTACGGTCGCAGGTTCGAATCCTGCCTCGGGCATGGATGTGTGTGATGTCCTTAGGTTAGTTAGGTTTAAGTAGTTCTAAGTTCTAGGGGACTGATGACCACAGCAGTCAAGTCCCATAGTGCTCAGAGCCATTTGAACCATTTTTTGAACTACCGACAATCCCTTGTATCTACAGTAGTCTATCATTCTGCCACGGATGCAGGAGCGGGTAGGTACGTAGGAGAATAGGTAAGTAATACCTACTTCCTTAAGAACTATCATAGTGAATGAAATTTCATTGTTACTAATTTTGTTGTTGTGAATGGAAACGCAAAGAGCTTTAAATCTTACTGCCAGCCTACTGAGCAGACTATCGTTAAGTTAAAGCACTTTTGTACTAAATTTGGAGTGTAATTTCGGACGACGTAAGAGATAATTCTCGAACTCTCCACTAGAATGAGAAAAAAACCGCTCTACGTCCCTGAGGCATCCGCTTTTCTTATGCTGTCACTCGCTGTCTTCCCGGCGATTCCCATTGTGGAGAAACCAACAGCGGAATCGCACTTCTCTTAAACATGTTCATCCATGCAGCGCGGTGCTCTATTCAGACTCAATATTAATCTGAAAGAACGGCAACAAAGCTGTAAAGAAAAATGTGTGTCTAAATTTATATCGAGATCCATTTCTGTTAGATGTTTTATCACAAGCTAATTTATTGTTCTGCAGCATACACCAATCACTTGTCGCTTCTGTAATACACAACATCCGATAGTTCCTAACGCAATAGTGGAGTCACGCAGACCAATGGTAACCATTACTGAGGAGAAAAATAGCTTGTTCTGCACCTCATGTATTAGGCGTTTGTCTGAAATACCTTGATCTGAAAGTCGTTGCAGTCGTTAGCTGGTTGCCGCATAACCAATAAAGAGAAAATGTTTGCATCCTGTTTCCAGTTTACGTGGTGATAAACATATTTTTAACCTGTCCGTGTAACGAACTCTTGTGTAGTGCTTAGTCTTTTATCCCTCGAGAAATGGTTACAGAAGGTGAATTCAAACGTTGACAAAATTTCGGAGGTTGTCCAGGGGTATTTTATGAGCTTGCGTTCAGTATTCCCTGGCACTTTATCGGTTTTGCTTTTTGCGAATGTTGGTTTTATGTTAGTGATACATAGTATTGCAGATAGGTTTACTGATTTAAGAGTTTGCCAATATATACCTCGTATACTGGTTCACTAACGATAGTTAAAGAACTGCATAACGATGCTGTGCTGAGCTCGTATAAACGCAGCAACATCAATCGCGCAACAGTACTTTTTCTTTCTGTAAATACGTGTTGTGTTCTGTGTTTTAGTGACTGCATGTTACAGGTTTCCTGACCGTTTTGGAGGTATTATCACAGAAACAAAGCTAACTGGAATAAAAAGCAAGTAAATCACAGTTGTGTTACTGATCTGTAATAATCTACCTGAGACCAAACATCCCCTTTACTAAAATACTCGCAAAATATACCCGAAATTTAGTCGTTGGAGTTCGGGTTAGTGAGGACTTACAGCTAATTTTGTTCGTAGCATTCCGCTTTCAAATTATTTGGACCCATGTCACCGTGATATTCACATGTTGTAACAGTGCTTTTCCATGCGCCAGTCACTTTCTCTTCGGTGCACGAAGTTGTCATCAGAATGTGATGTTGGAGTTAGCAGAGCTGGTGTGCTTGCTGATAATGAACGTGAGTCAAGCTGTGTTAGGGAACCACGAAGTGTGTAACTAAAATAACTTGAAAAATATCTAAAATTGAGCCTTCCCAGACGGGATCTGTGATGAGTTTGCAGTTCTCGTGAATAAGAGACGGCAGTTAATGTAAACGTTGGATACTCAACAAAAACTCCCATCGGGGATTAGTCCAGGTGCCAAAATCATTTGGCGGTGGTAACCAAACGATATTTGATTGTGCGTTCAGTTCAGATGAAAATGATTTTACGAACTTACAGACTAGAAGTAGGATCATTACATCAGCGTTTTAGACTAGGGTACGTACAAAAAGTTCGTCAAGTGCCGGAATGAACTCGCCGTGCTGTGGCATTTTAGTATAGCACCGCGATGATCAGGGTGACTTGTGGCACATCGATCAGTATGTGCGCCTTTTCTGTGTGTGATACTGAGACATTATGAAAGCACCCTGGATATTCAGTTAATCAGCCAGTAATTGCTAACCACATAGTGCGAAGTGTCGAGGATGTGTTGCTGTCACCTAAATACCCTTGGGTCAATTACTTTGGAGATGGCTCCTATGCAGATGGACGGAAGAACGATCAGAATTTGACATCTCGTCTACGACAAGGTTTTTAGAAATGGATCACAATGTCGGGTTGAAGGACGATTGGGAAGGAATAATCTGGACTTTCGCCATGCGATTTGGGGGATTCGCAGAAAACCTACGGATGAATAACAGTCTGAACCACGGTGCTTCCCAATACTACTGCAGTGAAAAGACGCACACTTCCACAAAAATCACACACAGTTCTCGTAAGAAAAATCTGCAGCTAGTGCCAGACCAGTAGTGGTATTTCATAGCTTACGATATATGAAAACACAAAACAAAAATAACGTGTCTTGGTGGCCAGAAAAACGAATAACTGTAAGTAGTAATTTATGAACGCAAAAACTGTAACGTGAACTGTTTTCTAATACACAGGGTGATCAGAAACAGCGTGAAAAGCTTGTGAGGATGTTGCAGAGCAGGTGGTGTTGAGAAATAATTGCTAAAAGAAATCGATACGTTTTGCCATTTCCGAGTTAATTAGCGTTGAAGTTGGCTAATCAGGCCGTTGACGCGCAAACTGAGGGGGCCTAAAACCGAACAAGAGATCGTCACAAAAACTGGACATGGGCCGGTAGTAAGAAACGAACCCGAGACAAAGGCTGAGCAGTCTAGTTCGCTCTCATTGATGCTATAAGAACAACTGACACTAATTGTATCTGGCAGGTTGCTTGAATGTGCGCGCAACTCCCTGATAGGCTAATTTCAATGCTAATTAACTCGGAAACGGCTCAGTGTATCGAATTTTCAGCTTAACAATTATTTCTCAGTACATCCCACCCTACAACACCCTTACAGACTTTTCAGACTGTTTCTGATCACCCTGTATATTCGAAAACAGTTCACGTTACAGTTTTTACATTCATAAATTACTACTTACAGTTATTCGTTTTTCCGGCCACAAAGACACCTTATTTTTGTTTTGTAGTTTTCATATATCATGTATATCGCGTATAAAAACAAAACTGTGTAATTCCACTTTAAATCCACTAAAGATGCCTTAATGTAAATGGCGTCTGGAATACAGATAAACAGATTGCAGCATGGAAAATGTGTTTAAATTTATCTAACGAACCGATGCTTGAAACTCACAAAGTTCATGTACGAATGCTGTTCTGATAAACAAAGATCGGTAGCAGTTACGTTTAGCAGTGTGATACGACGTCTGCGTAGAAAGGAGTCTATGGGAAGGTAACAGACTGCTAGAGATCATCTAGTGAGTTTGATCACAGTTCTGAGATTGTATTGGTCGGTGCTAAAAACAAAACTCAGAATAGCCTACGAGCACTTACACAGGAGATCAACATCAACGGGGCGTTTGTTACGCTTATACTGCATCCTCATTGCTTACATACACTGTATGATCAAAAGTACTCGGACACCCACAAAAACGTTTTTCATATTAGGTGCATTGTACTGCCATATGCGGCCAGGTACTCCATATCAGCGACCTCAGCAGTCATTAGACATTGTGAGAGAGCAGAATCGAGCGCTCCGCGCAGCTCAAGGGCTTCGAACGTGGTCAGGTGATTGGGTGTCACTTGTGTCATACGTCTGTATGTGAGATTTCCACACTCCTAAACATCACTAGGTCCACTGTTTCCGATGTGATAGTGAAGTGGAAACGTGAAGGGACACGTACAGCACAAAAGCTGTCTGTCGACTGACAGAGACCGAGAAAAGTTGAAGGGGGTTGTAATGCGTAATAGGCAGGCATCAATCCACACCGTCACACAGCAGTTCCAAACAGCATCAGGTTCCACTGCAAGTACTATGACAGGTAGGTGAGAGGTCAGAAAACTTTGATTTCATGGTCGAGCGGCTGCTCATAAGCCATACATCACTCGGGTAAATGCCAAACGAAGCATCGCTTGATGTGAGGAGCCTAAACATTGGACGATTGAAGAGTGTAACACGTTGTGTGGAGTGACGAATCACGGTACACAATTGGAGATCCGATGGCAGGGTGGGGTTATGGCGAATCCCCGGTGAACGCCATCTGCCAGCGTGTGTAGTGCTAACAGTAAAATTCGGAGGCGGTGATGTTATGGTATGGTGGTGTTTTTCATGGAGGAGGCTTACACCCCTTGTTGTTTTTCGTGGCACTATCACAACACAGGCCTACATTGATGTTTTAAGCACCTTCTTGCTTCCCGCTGTTGAAGAGCAATTCGGGGATGGCGATTACATCTTTCAACACGATCGAGCACCTGATCATAATGCACGGCCTGTGGCGGAGTGGTTACACGACAATAACATCCCTGTAATAGACTGGCCTGCACAGAGTCCTGACCTGAATCCTACAGAGAACCTCTGTGACGTTTCGGAACACCGACTTCGTGCCAGGCCTCACCGATTGACATCGATACCTCTCCGCAGTGCAGTACTCCGTCAAGAATGGGCTGCCATTCCCCAAGAAACCTTTCAGCACCTAACTCAATGTATGGCTGCAATAGTGGAAGCTGTCATCAAGGTTAAGGGCGGGCCAACACCATACTGAATTCCAGCATTACCAATGGAGGGCAGCCAGGTGTCCGTGATCACATAATGTATCTACATCTACAGGATGGGACAGATAAGACAAGCCAGGTGCAGTTTTCGCTGAGCTAAAGTTGCCAAGGTGACGAATTTACCGGCGTACGGAAGTTATATTTTAACTGATCTCTCATTTATGCGCAATATGTTAAATTATTACATCTGTTCCACCAGCACTTAACGCTACGAACACGTCGTCATGATTCTGTTAAGTAGACCGCGTTCTTTCTATAAGTTTTACAAAATGTTACCAATGACGGTGGCCTTCTAGCACACATCTTATTTTTGGACGAATCATGCTTCCATAACAGTGGAATCCTTAAGTCACAGCTTGCAGTATCGTAGTGTAATACATCATATTTTTTAGAGATACTCAAATGTACGCTTCTGGTGTGGGAACGTACGTGATTATCTCATGAGACACACTATGTGATCAAAATTACCCGGACGCCCCAAAAACATACGTTTTTCATATTATGTGCATTGTGCGGCCATGTACTCCATATCAGCGACCTCAGTAGTCATTAGACATCGTGAGAGAGCAGAATGGGGCGCTCCGCGAAGCTCACGGACTTCGAACGTGATCAGGTGATTGGGTGTCTCTTGTCATACGTCTGTACGCGAGATTTCCACACTCCAAAACATCGCTAGTTCCACTGTTTCCTATGTGATAGTGAAGTGGAAACGTGAAGGGACACGTACAGCACAAAAGCGTACAGGACGACCTCGTGTGTTTAACTGACAGAGACTGCCGACGTTGAAGAGGGTCGTAATGTTTAACAGGCAGACATCTATAGAGACCGTCCCACAGGAATTCCAAACTGCATCGTACTCCATTTCGAGTACTATGACAGTTAGGCGGGAGATGAGAAAACTTGGATTTCATGGTCGAGCAACTGCTTGTAAGTCACACATCACGCAGTTGAATGCCAAACTACACCTCGCTTGGTTTAAGGATCGTAAACATTGGACGATTGAGCAGTGGGGAAACGTTGTGTGCAGTGACGAATCACGGTACACAATGTGGCGATCCGATGGCAGAGTGTGGGTATGGCGAATGCCCGGTGAACGTTATCTGCCAGCTGTGTAGTGCCAACAGTAAAAATCGGAGGCGGTGGTGTTATGCTGTGGTCGCGTTTTTCATGGATGGAGCTTGCACCTCTTGTTTTGCGTGGCACTATCACATCACACGCCTGCGTTGATGTTTTAAGCACCTTCTTGCTTCCCATTGTTGAAGAGCAATTCGGGGACGGTGATTGCATCTTTCAACACGATCGAGCACCTGTGCACAGCCTGTGGCGGAGTAGTTACAGGACAGTAACATCCCTGTAATGGACTGGCCTGCACAGAGTCGTGACCTGAATCCTATAGAACTCATTTGGGATGCTTTGGAACGCCTACTTCGTGCCAGGCCTCACCGATCGACATCGATATCTCTCCTCAGTGCAGCAATCCTTGAAGAATGGGCTGCCATTCCCCACGAAACCTTCCAGCACCTGATTGAACGTATGCCTGCGCGAGTGGAAGCAGTCGTCAAGGCTAAGTGTGGGCCAACACCATACTGAATTCCACCATTACCGATGGAGGGCGCCACCAACTTTTAAGAAATTTTCTGCCGAGTGTCCGCATACTTATGATCACATAGTGTAACATTTCCTTCGCTAGTAGGTAACTGTCCAAGGAGGGGGAGGGCGGGAAGGTGGGGAATCTGATCCTTCGTCCTTTCTATCGCCCGACGGACACTTTACCTATCATTTGAAACTAATGGTGTATGCACAGGTGCTGGTGCATCTTGACAATATTACACAGTTCCTCAATGAGACCTGCAGATCTGTGATACGGTTTACGTGTCAGTCTGTCAGACTATCGTTAAAACTGAATGTGCAGCGCTGCATCGATCATGGACGTCATCATTTCGCGCTGAAGCTTCACTAAACGACGTAGTTAGTGAAACGTCCTGTCACGTGCTTCTTAACCACAGGTCGTAATATTCTAATGCTAATCCAGCCCAGCTCCATCACCTCTGACTCGATACAAAGCACAGTTTTCAGGGTCAAATAAACAAAGCAGTCTACGGAAACGTAAACAAGCCGCATCGAAGGTAATAGGTGAAGAGGGCCTAATGTCCGTAATACGACTACTGTATGGATGGAACGGCAAAGTGAACGCCCAGTTGTCGCGGAGAAACTGTGTGTCACAAGGAGGCCACATAGCAGTCGGGCTTTTGTAGTTTTTTAATATTTGTTACCTCAAATATTAATCCGACAAAGCAGTTCGATGCATCTCTCAAAAACTCTTCGAAAATTTTCAAAATGGTTCAAATGGCTCTGAGCACTATGGGACTTAACTGCTGCGGTCATCAGTCCCCTAGAACTTAGAACTACTTAAACCTAACTAACCTGAGGACATCACACACGTCCATGCCCGAGGCAGGATTCGAACCTGCGACCATAGCGGTCGCGCGGTTTCAGACTGAAGTGCTTAGAATCCCTCGACCTCTGCGGCCGGCTCGAGAATTTTCCGAGTGTGTTTAGTATTCTATTATAAGGTCTATTTTTTGACAGTCAATGTGGCTGTGCGATAGACTACTCGCGTGCCAAGTGGGCGGCCGGGATTCGATTCCCGGCTGATGTCTATTTGTAAACAAATGTGCATGTTCTACGAGCATCTCCGTGAAGAGTTAAGTACGTAAAGATGACAGAAAATGTAATTCATAATTCTTTTTCAATTTAAATGATTTTTGCTAACTATCTTTCATAAAAAATCTGTAATTAAGAATTTATATTTGCAATGACAATTAAATTTTTGTGTTCGATAAGTACTTAGGGATCGGAAGACGTGGATTTCTCATACGTATGAAAATTAGATAGTGTCAGTATATACATGATGAATGTTGTTATTAAATGGAGTAGGTGTCAGACCTAAACAAGACTCGAACCAACAATACAGCGTTTACGTCTCGAGCGCTGCCACCGCGCGAAATGGCGCTGTAGGTAGCCATCCAGATTTAGGTTTTCCGTGATTTCCCTAAATCGCTCCAGGCAAATGCCGGGATAGTTTCTCTGAAAGGGCATGTTCGATTTCCTTTCCCGTCCTTGACGCAATCTGAGCTTGTGCTCCGTCTCTAATGACCTCGATGTCGAGGGACGTTAAACCCGATCTTCCTTCCCCCTTTCTTTCCCGAGAGCTACAGATATTTTCCATATTTATGCATTTTATACTTCACGAAAATACTCGTAGAACATGCACTTCCGTTTAAAAATTTGCATGAGCTAAGACTCGAAGCCAGACCACCCAGATGACAGGCGAGCACTCTACCACAGAGCCAATTTGCCTGTCAAAAAAAATCCATCCTACGTCAGGGTACTAAAGTCACTCGGAAAACTTTAGAGTCGATTTTCTCCAGGATACCAGAGAGTTACATCGCATTGCTTTGTGATATTCATATTAGGGTTGTGGACTTCACGTACCATAAATATATAAAATTACAAAAATCCGATTATTGTGTGGTCTCCTTCTGAGAGACAACTGAATTTTTGGTGGTGGTGTCAGGCCAAAGGATTTTCTTTCCGCTCACTTGGTACTGAAGAAGACTTTTCCATTCAAAGACTACTAGCTAGTCATCAGATGCCAAACTTGTTGGCGAACGCTCAGCACTAGATATTATTAACTGAAATATTGAGTTATGTCTCTGGATCTAGGATGTCTTTTTTTCCATACTCAACGGAGCAGCACGACTGAATTTATTTATCTGATGAGTTTTCTTTCTTCGTCTGGTAAAACCTTATCATCCTCTCGTTAAAACTTTCCGTCCGTTATTCCATCTAGGCTCTTTTGGTTCCAGTTCTCGTATTGTGTGCAAATTGACAATTCTCGACAAGTGTTACAATGAATTTCTATCCGGTACCAGGTCACGTGATCGTTTCGATTTCAAGCGGCCAATCATCCGTCACGTTGATTCAGAGACAAGACGGAGCATTCATTTGGTCAGTTTGACGTAATTCATTCTGAGAATGTCACCGTAAAAATTCAGCCGTGCCTTTTTGAAAGTGTCAAATTTTTTCTGTATGTCGATAAAATTCCTTAGATTTCGATTCTTTCGTTCTTCCCTTATACAAATTGGGTCATAAAATTTCCTTAATTTTTTTTTCTTGCTATTGTAGTTCTGGATTAGTGATCTGTCTCCAATTATTAAGGTTTCTCATGCGTATAATGCTTGGGATCTGCTTATTGTTTCGTAGCGTTACAGTTTTGTATTACGAGGTATTGAGTTTTCCTTATGTTTGCTTCAAGTAATTCTGAAGGCTTTTTGTGGTTTAGAGATTCTTCCCTTGTTGGCACAACGACGTAACGCTAACTGTTGGACGATTACCCCCTTGATATCCGAATTGAGAGACCCGAGATATTCTGCCGAAATCAGTTGGTACAGGTTTTGTATCTAGTTACCGAGGAGTTCCTTCCATATATCGAGTTTTTATAGATCAGACTTGTAGTCCATTTTTAGCTGTAATTTCATGAAACTTTCTAGGTAGTGAGTCACTTCTTGATTGTCTGGGGTAATTGATTGGGTGTCTACGGAGACCAAACACTACAAATAAATATTATTTTCACGTAGTCTACCAATACTTATTCATTTAACTACATTCTCCGTGGTCTTGATTATTTTTTGCCAATAAAAAAGGTTCAGACATTTCGCCAGAAAATCTAACTTTAGGTGCAGTCTCAGCATACATCCATCAGTGCTACTTTTTTTATGTCTGCTTAGGATTCTTCTAATATGTTGAGATTTTTTGGAGTTTACCAAATTGATTGCGATAAGTCTGCCTTTGCGGATTTGAGATAGAAAATTTGTTCCGAGTCCTGCCTGATACAACCAATTAGATGTGCGTAGTCTCTTGAATAGGACGTTTGATATCAGGGATATCCCGTAGCTGTTGATATGCTCTGTCGCTTTTTTTTATGTAAAGGGTGCATTAGGGTTCATGCCGAGTCATCATGATGGTCTTTTATTTTTTGTCAGATATCTGTGAGAATCGCATTACTTGCCTGCACCATGCATTTTCCAAATTTCGGCGATTATACCGTCTTCACACGTGGCTTTGTTATTTTTCAGTTCAAGTGCTAAATTCACCAGACAAAACGTTAAGTCATCTCCTGAACAGAGCACAAACGAAGGAGCTGTAATCAGCCAACATAGCGTAGTACGTTCGCGCGTCTTACAACAAAGATAATTCCAGATCCCCATATTACTTTTCCGTACACATCATGCTTGCTGAACTTGTAGAACGAATATCATTTACTCTTTCGAGGCTCAAAAATATTGCGTCCGAGGTAACAGCATGAAAAAGACGTGATACAGCTGCAGCTAAACACATTTTAACCTTTCGTTCAACAATGTGCAGCACGAATCACTACACATTACCACTGCTCTATACGGACTGCGAAGTTCCTCACTGACGTACAAGTGTTCAAAGCAAGTAAAGGTGACAAACTGAAAAGTGTTATGCTTTCCATACTTCAGAGATACAAGACCACGTTCAGAATTAGTAATACGATACCTCAGGTAAAGATCGGTTATTTACATTTATATTCAGAATTTTTGACAAAATTAATAAATGTTTTTAATACTTCAAATATTAACTTGACAAAACGGGTACTATACTCACGTGACATATACAATAGTACAGTGTGACAAAGATGTGAAGTGACAATCTGTGTTGTTACATTACAGTGTTTTGTTGTGCTATAGTTTGGATGTTAAGCTTATCTGCTAGATCTGGTAGTCGCTTCAAAAACATGGTTCAAATGGCTCTGAGCACTATGGGACTTAACTTCTGAGGTCATCAGTCCCCTAGAACTTAGAACTATTTAAACCTAACTAACCTAAGGACATCACACACATCCATGCCCGAGGTAGGATTCGAACCTGCGACCGTAGCAGTCGCGCGGTTCCGGACTGACGCTCCTAGAACCACTCGGCCACAACGGCCGGCTAGTCGTTTCAAATTGCCAATAAACTATTCACATTTTCGATGTAGATCTCAGTGAAGGTGTCAACATTCTGGCATGATGATGTCAGTCCATCAGAATCTGATTACGGAGATAACCTAGAGGATTTATTACAGCCTACGGTACTTGTTCGCAGACAGTTCTGTGTTGCTACCTAGAATACAATGAGGAGAGCGAGCTCCAAATTGTTCTAGCTTTTCTTTTAAGGCTTATTTTTTCGCCAACAATCCTCCTTTATTCGGGACTTGGACCACTAGCAGCGAATAAATGGCTTCAAATGGCTCTGAGCACTATGGGACTTAAGGACACCACACACATCCATGCCCGAGACAGGATTCGAACCTGCGACCGCAGCAGTCGCGCGGTTCCGGACTGAGCGCCTAGAACCGCGAGACCACCGCGGTCGGCAGCAGCGAATACCGGGCTACTCAGTCTACCCAATAATTACTATCGGCGGAGTTAGAAGAAAGTTCATTATATATCTAAGCCCTGTTAATAAGCCTCAAGAGGCTGTACCGTATTGCCAAAGGAAATGTTGGAAAAGTATCGCTTTAAATAGAACAACATAAAGACATAAAGAGTTGCAATACTGTATTATTGCTTGATCGCGTTCTCGTTGCGGTGGTATGTCAGTGTCGCTCTAGAGGGCACGTAATTTTTCATTTTCTGTCCACATTACAGACTCATTTCTTTTCTTCGACCGCTGACGACGCTAAGCTTGGCAACCACCTCTCTTCAACAGCTTTTAAGATTACAAAGGCTCTCATCTTTGTGACTTTGTGTTTCAAAGAAGTGAAATGCGCGCAGCATTGTCTTGACACAGTGAAGATAGTGGAAACTGCATCGATGGAGCCTGGGTTTATAATAACCGTTTCTCTCTCTCTCTCTCTCTCTGACAGAGAGAGAGAGAGAGAGAGAGAGAGAGAGAGAGAGAGAGAGAGAGAGAGAGACCATGTCACACCTAAATCCTGGAAATTTAATCTCGGACGAATCAGAATATTTTGTCTCGTTTCAGATTTTAAATAACCAGTTTATAGAAATTTTATAGCAAAAGAAATGCTCTCTCATTACATCAGAGCTGTATTCAGCTGGAGCTGCGCTAGTTTTTAATCAGCGGAGTAAATGGACTTTGTGGACGCGAAATTTCCGGAGCCAAGCTTGTTGTGAGACCGCCGTTTTCAAAGGACGTACAGACGCGTGTACCGGGATGAGGGAAAGAAACGTTGTTAGGGATTTTCCAGCTTTTGAAATAGTAAAAGAGATGAAAGGTGAAGATGAATGTTTTGGAGCCTCTCTATGTAAACAGTATTACGCTCCGGGCGCTGTTACCGCTCTGTGGATTGTAGAAACAACAGACCATACAGGTCCGCCATTCCGCTTCCTAAAATTTTTCTTCGTGGCAGCATACATTGCGCTCAAGTCCTAATTTTGCGTTTTGTTTCTGGACAGTATTTAATATTCCTACACACATAACTGATAAAAGTTGTAGCAAATTGTGGTATAGTAAAAACAAAATTTTGTGCCTTTCTTATGAGCCGGAAGCTATACTTAGAACTTTCTGATAACTCGGGCTATTTTTTAACGGGCAACCTATTTATAGAGGGCCCGCATTACTGTACCAACATTACATCAAGTATTTTTTTAAAACTACACTCTTAAATTAAAGTAGCTGTACACTGTGAGCGTATTGTTTGTTTATATCTATTTTCCATTGCTCTCTCTAGACTTCAGACTTCCCAGTAGATTTTTCATTATGCGTTCATCCTCACATCACGTATATTACCTCGGACGTGCAGTTTATGAGGATTGCCAAGCAAGCTTTTAAAATAAGGATTCCGACTGATATTCTATTTACAGTGAATATCTGTAGTAGAGTATACTACGGCTTGCCCGAAAATGTGGACATTCTGTGTACATCTAAATGAAGTTACAAATGGTGTTAACAATGTGCGTACTAGTATCCCCCTTCCTCCACTTCCTCCCGCACCTCCATTCACACATTTACAGCATCCTTTGACATTGAAAGAGATGTTGAGCTTAGGAACATGATGCGGTATTAGTAATAAACATGTCAAGTCTTGGGTAATGAGATAAATAACCTAAGAGATTAGCCGCAGCCTTTCGACAGGGCTCGACTCACTGTCTTAAACTACTTGTATAGTGGCTGATTTGAAGTCTGAATAGCGTCCAGACTTCAGAGTTGTTCTGCATAGTTCATTTGTGTTTATAACTACTTACATCTCATTTACACTGAGGTGATGAGTCATGAGATAGCGATATGTACATATAAAGATGGCGGTAGTATCGCGTACACAACGTATAAAAGAGCAGTGCATTGGCGCAGCTGTCATTTGTGCTCAGGTGATTCATGTGAAAAGGAGGAGGAGGATATTAGTGTTTAACGTCCCGTCGACAACGAGGTCATTAGAGACGGAGCGCAAGCTCGGGTGAGGGAAGGATGGGGAAGGAAATCGGCCGTGCCCTTTCAAAGGAACCATCCCGGCATTTGCCTGAAGCGATTTAGGGAAATCACGGAAAACCTAAATCAGGATGGCCGGAGACGGGATTGAACCGTCGTCCTCCCGAATGCGAGTCCAGTGTGCTAACCACTGCGCCACCTCGCTCGGTATGTGAAAAGGTTTCCGACGTAATTATGGCCACATGACGGGAACTAAAAGACTTTGAACGCTGAAATTTAGTTGGAGATAGACGCAAGGGACATTCCATTTCGGAAATCGTTGGGGAGTTCAGTGTTTCGAGATCTACAGTGTCAAGAGTGTGCCCAGAATACGGAATTTCACGCATTACCTCCCCCCACGGACAACACAGTGGCCTACGGCCTTCACTTAAATGCCGGCCAGTGTGGCCGAGCGGTTCTAGGCGCTTCAGTCTGGAACCGCGCGACCGCTACGGTCGCAGGTTCGAATCCTGCCTCGGGCATGGATGTGTGTCGCGTCCTTAGGTTAGTTAGGTTTAAGTAGTTCTAAGTTCCAGGGGACTGATGACCCCAGCAGTTAAGTCCCATAGTGCTCAGAGCCATTTGAACCTTCACTTAACGACCGAGAAAAGAGTCGTTTGCGTGGTGTTGTCAGTGGCAACAGACAAGCTACACTGCGTGAAATAATCCAGAAAAATCAATGAGGGGCGTACGATGAACGTATCCTTTAGAACAGTGTGGCGAAATTTGACGTTAATGGACTATGGTAGCAGACTACCGACGCGAGTGCCATTGTTAACAGCCCTCTCCTGGGATCGTGACCATATCGATTAAACCCTAGACGACTGGAAAGCCGTGGCCTGGTCAGATGAGTCCCAGTTTAGTTAATGAGAGCTGATGTTAGATTTAGTGTGTGGCGGGGACCCCGCGAAGCCATGGTCCTAAGTTGTCAACTAGGCACAATGAAAGCAGCTGGTAGCTTCATAATGGTGTGCCTATGTTTACATGGAATGGACGGGGGCTTCATAATGGTGAGCCTATGTTTACATGGAATGGACGGGGTTCTCGGTTACGTTCGGCTAGTTGGAGACCATTTTCAGCCATTCACGGACTTGATGTTCCCAAACAACGATGGAATTCTTATGGATGACAATGCGGTATGTCATTGGGCCCCAATTGTGATTTGGCCATCCAGATCACCTGACCTGAATCACATCGAACATTTGTGCGACATAATCAAGAGGTCAGAAAATCCTGCACCGATAACACTTTCGCAATTATAAACAGCTATAGGGGCAGTAAGGATCAATATTTCTGCAGGAGACTTTAAACGACTTGTTGAGTCCATGCCACGTCGAGATGCTGCACTACGTTGGATAATAGGAGATTGGTTGGTTGGTTGGTTGGTTGGTCGGCTGGTCGATTTGGGGGGGGGGGGGGAGGGGGACCAAACAGAGAGGTCATGGGTCCAATGGATTATGGAAGGAAGTCGGCCGTGCCCTTTCAAAGGAACCACCCCGGCATTTGCCTGCAGCGATTTAGGGAAATCACGGAAAACCTAAATCAGGATGGCCGGACGGGGGTTTGAACCGTCGTCCTCCCGAATGCGAGTCCAATGTGCTAACCACTGCGCCACCTCGCTCGGTCATAAAGAGGTCCGACATAATATCAGGGGGTATCCCCTGAATTTGTCATTTTAGTGTAAATATCATTCCTTGTTCCGAAGACTTCATTTATATTATAAGGAACAGATTCGTGCAAACCAAAGTATATATTTCTTGACTCAATTTTGTTGTGTACGTTTCGTCGTGGTTAGTTAATACTAGTTTCTAGGAAGACGCAGTTTCAGACATAATGTAGGCTACACTCAAAATACACAATATAGAACGCAAACTCGTATTACTTTAAGTATTAATTTTCGCGTTTTACGTAAATTAATTTTTGTTATTTGCAGCTTACTTATCAAAGTATGCCGGCCGGAGTGGCAGTGCGGTTCTAGGCGCTACAGTCTGGAGCTGCGTGACCGCTACGGTCACAGGTTCGAATCCTACCTCGCAATGTGTGTGATGTCCTTAGGTTAGTTAGGTTTAAGTAGTTCTAAGTTCTAGGGGACTAATGACCACAGCAGTTAAGTCCCATAGTGCTCAGAGCCATTTGAACAATTTTTTATCAAAGTATATACCTACAGCTGCGTTGATACTCCGAAAGGGACCGTTTCGTGTGGCGGGGAATACTTGGTGCACCATCGTGTGCGGCAAGAACGATCGTTGGCAAACGTTCGTGTGTGCTCGAATCTCTCTAATTTTACCTCCGTAGTCTTTTCGCGAGTTACATTTAGCCGCCCGCGGTGGCAGAGCGGTTCTAGGCGCTTCAGTGCGGAAACTCGCGACTGCTACGGTCGCAGGTTCGAACCCTGCCTCGAGCATGGATGTGTGTGATGTCCTTAGGCTAGTTAGGTTTAAGTAGTTCTAAATTCTAGGGGACTGATGTCCTCAGCTGTTTAGTCCCAAAGTGCTCAGAGCCATTTGAACCAAGTTACACATAGGAGGAAGTAACAAATTGGCCGACTCTTCTAGGAACGTACGCTCTCGTAGTTTTAACGCTAACCCACACGCTGGTGCATAACTCGTATCTAGCAGCGTCTGCCACTGGAAATTGGATGAGCGTCTCCGTGACGCTTTCGCGCTTACTACACCAATCTGTAAGGAGCCAAGCCGCTCTTCTTCGTATCTTTTCTATATCCTTAGCAATATTTAGGGATTGGGCGAAAGATGGCGTAGTTAAGCTACCTCCTTTCCTGGTTGACTACACTCTCTGAGAATTCTTCCAATAAATCTCTTTGTGGCATCTGCCTTTCGTATGATTAGTTTTATGTGGTCGTTCAACTTGATATAGCTCCGTACGCGTATTCCTAGATGTCTAATAGATGTTACTGCTTCCAGTAATCATGCGTAATACGTTATATTTGCTTATGTTGAGTCGACTAGTAATCCCTGCACTAAGCGTAAATTACTTGCAGCTCTTCTGTCATTCCACTACTATTTTTTCGCATTGCGACTTTTCTGTATACAGAGTCATCATCATCTGAGGACAGACTCGTGAAGCTTCCGACGATATCCACTCGGTTTCGTATATTCCCATTAAGAATTAATTTACACAGCGGCATGGAGTTTAATGTACGTGAGGATTAAATTACGTAATTTCTTAAGGAAACAGATTATCTACTATTGGCGACTTGCTGTGAAACCGAGATAATACATGTGAGACAGTTGACCCTCCTGTGGCATCTCTCACTAGGAAGGGGTCCTTGGGACACTCCCCTCCAAGGATTTTGCTGACCTGCCACCAGATACCAGCCAGTGGCTGAAGGAGCCACAGGTTGCTGGTTATAGGTTTTTATTTTCCTCATCTCTCTCTGAACCTAGGGCAGAGAGGCCCTCGTGAACATCAGAATCATCCAAGGAGAAGAGTGACAGAAGGAAGATATCCAAATCTAAGGAAACTACAATGGCCTCCATGCCACCATATCCCACATGTTCTGACTCTGTACCTGAGGTGGCTGCTGTAGTACAGGATCCCCGCCTCCCCCCCCCCCCTGTCCCCCCTCACACACACACACACACACACACACACACACACACACACACACACACACACACACACACACACACAAAACTTGCTTCACAATCGATGCATATTGATACTGAGTCCTCACAACTGGCGGCTGCAGGAGACCTGCCTCCTTGGTTCCTTCACACTCCCACTGGATACGAATAGCATAGTCCTCCAGTGGAACAGTAGCAATTTCTTCCACCACCTAGATGAGCTATGACATCTCTTATGTGTTCCCCTGCTTTCTGCATTGCCCTCCAGGAAACCTGGTTCCCAGCATTGCAAACCCCTACCCTCCATGGGTATTGGGGCTGTTTCAAGAAGTGTCAGTGAGTTCCCATCTCAATGTCGAGAAAGCATGTTTGTCCCGATAATGAAGCCGGATAAACACCCCCTTGAGATGGACACTATCACACAGTTAGTACTGCTAATATTCTGCAAGTTGCTCGTATGTATGACGACTTGGCAGCTGTCTTGTTACCTTGAGTCTTGGGGTATTTTGGCTCTATCCTAGAGCGGTTTTCGCCAAGGCCATTCTACTCCTGAAAACTTAGTCTGCCTGGGATCCGCTATCCAGTCGGCTCTTAGCTGGCGTCAACACCTTGTCACTGCATTCTTCAACTTGCAAAAGTCTTCCGGCATCACATGGTGTCATAACACATTAGGGTCTCCAATGCCCTCTCCCGATTTTTTTCCAGTACCTCTTGTCACACTATCCTTTCTGGTTTCAAGTGGTGTTTACCACACTATTTCCCATATACAAGGGAATGAGGTCCCACAGGGCTATGCGTTGAGTGTGCTCCTTGTTCTAGTGGCTGTCAATGATTTAGCTGCAGCTGGAGGTCTACAGTGTCAGCCTCGTTGTATGCTGACGATTTTTGCATTTATTATTTACAAAGCTCTGATCGTGTCCCCCTGTGATTATGAGACTCTATCTTGTGGCTCGGCATCACTTTCAGCATTTTGGATGCTGGACCTGATACACAATTGTGGAGCATGACTTGTGACAGTTGCCTTTCAGACCAGCCCTTTGAACAGCCTACTAATGGTGGCTGATGACCTTCCACTACAGATCAGGTGCCAAAAATTGCTGCTCAACTATATGATTCACATTCACTGCTGCCTTGAGCATCAGAGCTACCATGTCCTGTTTCCTGGTAGGGAGATATACCTCCCACAACAGTGGCCTAGAACCGGAGTCACGATCGCAGTTTGCATGAAGTGTCTCTACTCTGAACTCCAGCTTCCCCCTCTGTCGCTTTTTGTCAGAGAGCAATCGCTGTCTGTTCCTGGCGGTCCTTGATGCATTTCTGGGTTCGGAAGTGGTACACACTGATGGCTCTACGGTTGGCAGATGAACCAGTTTTGCCTACACACGTGCAAGGTACAGTGAACTATGCTCCCTGCCGTATGGTTGCAGTTTATTCACTGCAGAATTGGTGGCCTTTGCTCGAGCCCTCTTTCACGTTTGTTCTCGCACTGGTGAGACATTCTTAGTCAGTGGTGACTCCCTGAGTAGTCTATAGACTATCTTCCAGTGCTACCCTTGATACCCACTGGTTGTTAATATCCAGTATCTCCTTTCTGACCTCCATCAAGTTGTATGATTTTCCTTCTTCATGTGGATTCTAGGCCATATTGGGATTCCAGGCAATGAATGCGCTGATCTGTTAGGTAAGTTAGCTACCAGGATGCCGACTTTGGAGGTACCAGAACTGGATCTTTGGTCGGCTGTACGCAGTCAGTAGTTGGAGGCTTGGAACATTGATTGGTGTTCCCTGGTTTCTCTGAACAATTTGCGAGCTATAAAGGGGACCATTACCATTAAGCAGTCTTCCCTTCGTGCTTCTGACAGGGAATCTACCATTGTCTGTAGACTTCATTTTGGCTGCACTTGCCTGACCCATAGCCACATCCTATGACATGAGAATCCATCCCACTGTCAGTGTTGCGCTCATTTGATGGCGACCCACATGTTACTGGACTGTCCCAATCTGTACACCTTATTACGAAAAGCGAAACTTTCTGGTACACTGCCTCTGGTTCTAACGGATGCGCCAAAGCGGCTGATCTTGTTTTATGTTTTACCTGTGGAGGTGGTTTCTGCTCCTTTGTGTGAGGTAGGGCACATTGGCCTTGCTGGCCGTTTGTGAGATTAGAGGGGTGCCCTGACGCCTCTTCCTACCCATGCTGCCCTCACTCGGTGGTTTGGCTTTAGTCTGTCCTTCCGATCTTTATAATTCTTCTTATTCTTTTACATTTGTTTTTGGTTTACTGTCGCGTCAACGTTGTTTTCTTTCCTGAGATTTTAACAATTTGTCCCCTTTGGTAGTTTTCTTGTGGTAATGGAGGTGAGAAAAACACCAGTCGGATATATATATACAGGGTGGTCCCGAATTCATGGTACAAACGTTAATGGTAGGTACAGGACATTGTAACAAGGATTTATTGTATAGGAATGTATAGTCGCAGGTGACGCGGTGAGGCGTAAACAGGGGAAAGAGAAATGGAGTGATCGGTTGGTGTCACTGCCGGTAGAGGGCAGTAGATGAACATGATGTATCGCAGTAGGGACAAGCGCCATTCACAATTGTGCTGCCGTAGACGATGGGTGACTTTACGTATGCAGAAAAAGCAGACATGCATTACATGTACGGCCGTGCAAATGGTAACGCCAGAGCTGCGTTACGAATGTATCGCGCGGAGTATCCTAATCGACGAATGCCGGATCATAGAATTTTTCAACGGTTACATCGTCAACTTTGTGAAACAGGTACGTTCGACGTCAACAGACATGACGCTGGTCGATTAAGAGCTGTACGCACTCCAAGACTGGAAGAACGCATCTTGAACATAGTGGCTGATAGACCCGAGTCAAGCACAAGAACTGTTGCGCGTGACGTACATGTGAGTCATCAGACTGTATGCAGAGTGTTAAATGAAAATCGCTTACACCCCTTCCATTTTCAAAAAGTACAAGCATTGAATCCGGCAGATTATCCTCTTCGCGTGAACTTCTGCCAGTGGTTGTTGCAGCAATGTGCGTTGCAGCCGGATTTCGTAGGTCATGTGCTATTTACAGATGAAGCGACATTTTCACGCGAGGGTGTCTTTAATGCGCACAATTCCCATGTGTGGGCAACAGATAATCCACATGCAACGCGTCCACATGCGTATCAACAACGTTTCGGTATTAATGTGTGGGCTGGTATTGTGAACGACTTTTTGATTGGGCCATACTTACTACCCACGCGACTCTGTGGCGAAAGCTATCTTATTTTTCTGCAAGAAGTGTTACCAGAACTGCTGCAAGATGTTCCGCTCGCCATTCGTAACCGCATGTGGTTTCAGCACGATGGAGCGCCAGCACACTTCAGCACTGCTGTACGGAATTACCTGAATGCCACGTTTGGTGCTAGATGGATTGGGCGTGGTGGACCAGTCCCTTGGCCACCCCGATCTCCTGATTTCTCTTGCCTCGATTACTTTTTATGGGGACATCTTAAGAGTCTTGTTTATGAGACTCCAGTTGACTCAGATGAGGATCTCGTTGCTCGCATATCTGTAGCTGCTGCAGGTGTGCGTGAAATACCAGGCATCTTTGAACGTGTACGCCAATCGCTGCACCGACGCTGTCAAGCATGTATCGCTCATGGTGGACGCACTTTTGAACACTTACTGTAAACATGACACTTGTCAACAACGATTTCAATAAAATCTTTCGTTTTCCTTTCGGCCGTTATTTCCCCTGTTTACGCCTCACCGCGTCACCTGGGACTATACATTCCTATACAATATATCCTTGTTACAATGTCCTGCACCTACCATTAAAGTTTGTACCATGAATTCGGGACCACCCTGTATATATATATAGTGTGTGTTTGTGTGTGTGTGTGTGAATTCCTAAGGGACCAAACTGCTGAGGTCATCGGTCCCTAGACTTACACACTACTTAAACTAGCTTACGCTAAGAACGGCACACACACTCATGCCCGAGGGAGGACTCGAACCTCCGGCGGGAGGGGCATCGCAATCCGTGACATGGCGCCGCAAACCGCGTGTCCAATCCTCGCGGCCGAGTCGGATGCTTAGGGTGCATCCCCATCTCGTAAGATGTCCCAGGGGTGTCCAGTTGCTTTCTGAGTGGACGAACTCGCCCACTTTCACCCTCTTACCCCTCTGTAACTTCTATCTGCTCCAGTCTCTTGGTGTTAGTGATTCTTGGCTGCCATCAGGTTCATCTGGATTTTCTTCTGTGTCCTTCCTCTCTGATGACTCTTGCCGGCTTCATGCATTTTGAATGGATTGACTGATGACCTTGTAGTTTGATACCTTTAACCCCATCGATCCAATCAAATCCTAGTTCCTACTTTGAGAAGGCTTTTTCTCAGAATCAGTTATACACTCTAAATATTTTTACTCTTGTATTTTCGATTTAAGAGTTACCAATTTTATGCTGTTACCTAGAGAACTGTAGCCTCAAATCAGAGCACAGATATGTTCAAGCGTGAATGTCTCTCCTGGCCTGTTTCTTTTAAGAGTTACTATGTAACAAAGTGCATGTCGAAAAAAGCTTGATTTGTATTTTGGTATCCTATTGTTTGATTCTCCCCCCCCCCTCTTTTTCCTTCCTTTTTAAAACAGACCATCTAATGATGATTTGGTAAGAAGTCGGCTACGGGAATGATACTATTTGTGTGGCCCGAGGCTTAAAACTGCAATAACAAGATTTCGTTGTATGAGTGTGACTGTGTTCCCCCTTAGACAGTATACCTATTCTGTGTCAGACTCAAATAAATTGGAAGGATCGTAAGTATAATTCACCCGTGGAAGAGGTAATTTGTTGAGTATTGCTTTGTCAGTCTGGAAACGTCTCCAGGTAGGAGTAATAGAACATATAGACAGGATACAAGGAAGAAGAACGCGTTCGGTCTCGTGTTGAGTAAGCGCGGCAGCGTTCTGGTGATCATCAAATTCAGGTGGCAGACACTGCACGGAGATGTTTGAAAGTTAATATTCCGACAGAGCATGTTCGAAGAGGAATCGAGCAACATGTTACTTCCTCGTGCAAGTATCTCATGAAATAACAGTGGACGCAAATCACAAACAATTCAGACAGTACAGATAGTGGTTCTTCTAACGGGATAGGAGAAATAATAGTACACTACGTGTAAATTACAGTGTCTCCGTCACATACCGTTAGGTGGTTTTCAGATAATATTGTATTAGTACATGCAGGAGATGACTGTCCAGTTCGCTATTATTCCTGATAGGCTCGTATAAGTTTTTGTTGGCAGTACGATTCCAGTAAAAGGACACGTATAAACTGCGGGAAGAGGTATGGGGTAGACACATAATTAAGTGTTGTTGACGGTTGTGGTGTGCGTGCTGTAACTGATTTCGTACGTACGCACACTCACACCTGCTCTGTTTACGAAGACACTCTCACCAGTGGGCGCTAATGACCTCAGCAGTTGAGCGCCCTTAAACCCTACCAAAAAAAAAAAAAAAAAAAAAAACACTCTCACCAGTAACGACGCTGTCAATACAGTGTCTGCGATGCTGTGTGTACAGCGGCCGGATTTTGATGGCCGGTGTCTGGACGACTCCTTGTTCAGTATCAGATGAGGAAGCCGCGGTTTAACAGCGGGCGTCCTCTTTCCGGAGATGCCGTCTTTGGAGCCCGGCGGCCGAGTAATGGGAGGCTTCCTTGCGCCGCATTATCGTGCTTTTGAGGGTAGGAAGTCGAGGTTTGCATTATTCATTCACTCTCCTGTCTCTAGAAGCATCACAAAAGGCAGCAGACGCGGCGGCGCCAAATTGATAGCGGTGCGCCAACCCTGTTGGCTGTTTTCCGCCTGCGGGTTTATGTACGCTGACGAGCCAAAACGTTACGACCATATGCTTTATAGCATGTTGGGCGATCTTTCTAACGCAATGCATCACCGATTCTGCTTATCAATAATTTCGGTGGCACATTTTTGCAGCTATGTGGCACTATGCGTCTACGCACAGGTCATGTAATGTAATTCGCGTAAATAACTGGCAGCTTATTTTTGTACGCGGTGACGGCGCTCGATAGGATGGGAACCATCGGGTTCACATTAGGCGAAGACATTAACGTGATTTCACTGTCATGCTCCTCGAAGCACTGCAGCACGATCCTGGCTTCGACACACGGACAATTATACTGCTGAAAGATGACTTAGTCGTCAGGGTAGACATAAGCATGAAGGGATGCAGGTGGTTCACAGCTGATACGGTGTCTTCGATTGCTACCACAGGTTCCAAGCAAGCGCAGGAGAATGTCCGTCACAGCAGAAGAATACTGCTCCCACCAACCTGCGGCCTTGACGCGCTGCACGTTTTGGTCAGCCGTTTGCCTGGATGACGGCATTTGTGGAGACAATTGTAGAACTGTTGTAGCAAAAACGTGATTCATCGGACGAGCCGATACCTTTCCAGTGACCCACGGTCCAATCTCGATGGTCCAGAATCCGCTATGATCGTAATTGATGATGTCATTGAGCCAACATGTGAATACGCAGGGGTCGTTTGCTGTGGTGGAGCCCCTTGTTCAACAATATGCGCCGAATGGTGTGCTCCGAAAGACTTTTCATTCACCGGCATTGCGCTCTTTCGGCAGAGATGGCACAGATCGCCGTCTGCCCTACTTTACAGACGAGACAAACCTCCAGACCCCACGTTTTGTGAAGGTTCGTGGACGTCCAACCATTTAGCGCCTAGTGATAGTTTCACTGCCCTTCTACCACCTCCCGTAGATGCTCACTACAGTGGGACGTAAACATTCGACCAGCTTCGCTGTTTTCGATATACTGGTTCACACGCTCTACGTAATAATAATCCGCCCTTTGGCATAGTCACTTACCTCAATGGCTTTCTCCATTTGCAGCGCATATCTTTGCTATCGCAATCCCCAATCCGTCTTTGCTCGGGTTACATACTTTTCTTACTGCGTCAAGTGTCCGCAATGCCAGCAGAAGGCATCCAACCTAGCAGTGGGCGGTGGTCATAATGTTTGTGTTGATCAGTGTATATGCCCGTGTCAGCCAGCGCACTCAACTCCGCTACACGATGACCGTTATACTTACGGTATTCCGTAAGTGTGTATATAAAATGGGCCTTATGGCATATACTTTTGGAGACATTTTAATGTAGAAGTTAAAGAAAAATTGAAGATAGGAACGAAACAGTATCTAATATGTTTATTCGAAAATTTTAAAGAAAAGGAAATAGAAATACGAAAACAAATTGTAGTTGTAGAGGAAAATTATGAGAGATTGTAAACAGCGTTTTCCAGATGGGACTGAAAAATAATTAAAAAAGTAGGTTATATTGCAAAATTTGTAGAAAGTTTTTAGAAGAAATGGTAAAGCTCCATGTGTGTATATACATACTAATGTGTAATAAATAAAAATGAAACATAGTATTAATGAAATTGCATGTAGGCAGTATGTTTCTTCCTTTGTGTACTTTTTGGGATTTTTCAGGCGCTAAATCTTTAGTATCTGGAATATTGTATACGAGACATCGAAATATTAGTGGTATTAAGCTAACTTTTGTAAGAATAGTCAAATAAAAAATTTACGAATAAATTACTATTATAAAATATGTTTAATCTATTTTTAGAGCTATATTTCTTATTAGTTTCGAATCTAAGTACGTTTTAAAACCTCTAATGTCATAAGCTTTTCTAGGTTTGAAAAAGTCTTCCAGTTCTGTGAACACTATACTTGGATTCCGCATTTCTTGATATTCCATTAGCGAAATAAAGTTTCCGAAGTGACTCATTACTATCAGTCTTCATACTTTCTTTAATCAATTTTCTAAAATTGCGACTAACAGTTTTATGGTTCAAATGGCTCTCAGCCCTATGCGACTTAACTTCTGAGGTCATCAGTCGCATAGAACTTAGAACTAATTAAACCTAACTAACCTAAGGACATAACACACATCCATGCCCGAGGCAGGATTCGAACCTGCGACCGTAGCGGTCGCTCGGCTCCAGACTGTAGCGCCCAGAACCGCACGGCCACTCCGGCCGGCTCTAACAGTTTTAACTTTCTCGTGATTTATCCCAAAACAGTCCATGCTTTCCATAACATCACATTACATGAACTACACGTTTTTCTGTCTAGGTTGTCTCATACATGCAAGATTATTCAGGTTTCTAAGTGTGCAGCTCTGTCGATTTGTGTAGGCTCATCTGAGCTTGGGAGGACTTGATAAGCATTAATACATATTTATACACAACGACCTAACTTCCCAATTTTTTTCAAATTTCTCTAAACTTCTTGTACATTTAGTGTTGTTCATTTTGTCGCCCATTTGTGCCGGAAAAATTGATTATCGTTGTTTAGATTTTTGTGTAGTTCGGCAGCCGGCAGGCGGCTGGGGTGGCCGAGCGGTTCTAGGCGCTACAGTCTGGAACCGCGCGACCGCTACGGTCGCAGGTTCGAATCCTGCCTCGGGCATGGATGTGTGTGATGTCCTTAGGTTAGTTAGGTTTAAGTATTTCTAAGTTCTAGGGGACTGATGACGTCAGAAGTTAAGTCCCATAGAGCCATTTGAACCATTTTTTTGTAGTTCGGCAATTCTTACATAATTTTATTCATTTATTTAAGTTTGATATAAAATGAGAAAATGTGGAATTTTGATGGATTTTTAGTGGTATTTTTGTATTAAGATTTTCAGTTTGCGGTTTGTGTGTGTGTGTGTGTGTGTGTGTGTGTGTGTGTGTATATTGGATGTACTCTCTCTGTCGATCTCCTCTTCCCCCCCCCCACCCTCTCTCTCTCGCTCTCTCTCTCTCTCTCTCTCTCTCTCTCTCTCTCTCTCTCTCTCTCTCTGATCTTGAGCGTGTTCATTGTTATTGTCAACGAATTGGGAACTGAAGCTGCTTAAAGTGAATGGGTAAATCGGTTTGGTTCAGTGCTATACGGTTTACGAGAGACCCCTCCTGCTGCTGGATCTGGGATTATAATAGCTTCATTGACAGTATTGCGCATAGTTTTAATCTGCAAACTGGTAAAATTACAAAGTTTCTTACGATTCAGATTGCGTAGTATTATTCTAATCATAAACCGATAAGCCATAAAAACAACCTTCCTGTATTCTGTTAAAGCGAACTCTGCGGTAGGTGGATCAAAACAAAATGTCCAGACACTCTGTGACCAAAATGGTGCTGAAACAGAAGATGACAGACTAAAGGCCGAAATACTAAATGTCTTTTTCCAAAGCTGTTTCGCAGTGGAAGACTGCACTGTAGTTCCTTCTCTAGATTGTCGCACAGATGACAAAATGGTAGATATCGAAATAGATGACAGGGGGATAGAGAAACAATTAAAATAGCTCAAAAGAGGAAAGGCCGCTGGACCTGATGGGATACCAGTTTGATTTTACACAGAGTACGCGAAGGAACTTGCCCCCCTTCTTGCAGCGATGTACCGTAGGTCTCTAGAAGAGCGTAGCGTTCCAAAGGATTGGAAAAGGGCACAGATCATCCCCGTTTTCAAGAAGGGACGTCGAACAGATGTGCAGTACTATAGATCTATATCTCTAACGTCGATCAGTTGTAGAATTTTGGAACACGTATTATGTTCGAGTATAATGACTTTTCTGGAGACTAGAAATCTACTCTGAAGGAATCAGCATGGGTTTCGAAAAAGACGGTCGTGTGAAACCCAGCTTGCGCTATTCGTCCACGAGACTCAGAGGGCCATAGACACGGGTTCCCAGGTAGATGCCGTGTTTCTTGATTTCCGCAAGGCGTTCGATACAGTTCCCCACAGTCGTTTAATGAACAAAGTAAGAGCATATGGACTATCAGACCAATTGTGTGATTGGATTGAAGAGTTCCTAGATAACAGAATGCAGCATGTCATTCTCAATGGAGAGAAGTCTTCCGAAGTAAGTGTGATTTCAGGTGTGCCGCAGAGGAGTGTCGTAGGACCGTTGCTATTCACAATATACATAAATGACCTGGTGGATGACATCGGAAGTTCACTGAGGCTTTTTGCAGATGATGCTGTGGTGTATCGAGAGGTTGTAACATTGGAAAATTATACTGAAATGCAGGAGGATCTGCAGCGGATTGACGCATGGTGCAGGGAATGGCAATTGAATCTCAGTGTAGACAAGTGTAATGTGCTGCGAATACATAGAAAGATAGATCCCTTATCATTTAGCTACAAAATAGCAGGTGAGCAACTGGAAGCAGTTAATTCCTTAAATTATCTGGGAGTACGCATTAGGAGTGATTTAAAATGGAATGATCATATAAAGTTGATCGTCGGTAAAGCAGATGCCAGACACAGATTCATTGGAAGAATCCTAAGGAAATGCAATCCGAAAACAAAGGAAGTAGGTTACAGTACGCTTGTTCGCCCACTGCTTGAATACTGCTCAGCAGTGTGGGATCCGTACCAGATAGGGTTGATAGAAGAGATAGAGAGGATCCAACGGAGAGCAGCGCGCTTCGTTACACGATCATTTAGTAATCGCGAAAGCGTTACGGAGATGATAGATAAACTCCAGTGGAAGACTCTGCAGGAGAGACGCTCAGTCGCTCGGTACGGGCTTTTGTTAAAGTTTCGAGAACATACCTTCACCGAAGAGTCAAGCAGTATATTGCTCCCTCCTAATATCTCGCGATGAGACCATGAGGATAAAATCAGAGAGATTAGAGCCCACACAGAAACATACCGACAATCCTTCTTTCCGCGAACAATACGAGACTGGAATAGAAGGGAGAACCGATAGAGGTACTCAGGGTACCTTCCTCCACACACCGTCAGGTGGCTTGCGGAGTATGGATGTAGATGTACAAAACAAAAAGGAAATTGTTGTGTATACAATTTTTATTTAAAATTATATATAAGGATAAAGAACATTTTTGGGGAAACGATTTGAGTAATGCGCGCGCACACACACACACACACACACACACACACACACACACACACACACACACACACAGAGAGAGAGAGAGAGAGAGAGAGAGAGAGAGAGAGAGAAACGTTGTCAACAAAATTCTCAAAAGGTTCTTGGCCGATTTACTTGAAATTTTTACTCGGTGTTGTAATATATATTCTGACGGATACAGACTACATTTTTTTAAAGGACAATGTACAGGTTTCCTTTTAAAACTGATAGTGAGGAAGAAGATACTGTGCTGTGAAAATGTGCAGTTTCGTTTTCTTTCATGCAATTAGTATACATAGCCTATGTCTGTCCGAACGCGTTCGTTAAAGTATTGTGTAAAAAATTGAACTAAATCGGTCGAGAGCATTGTCTTTATATAGTATTATATACATGGTTGATTTAACCTCTAATTTACATGTTTCATTTTTTCAGTTTTACGATTGTCAGTGCAGGGATTCGTTGAGCTGGGAAAATTAGCATTTTATGATTCCTAAAAGAAGAAAGTTAAGCCTCTAAAAATCTCAGTCAGTAAAAACGGAACTCTTACAGGATCACTTTGTTGTCCGTCCTTCTGTCCGACTATTAAGACCCCTTTTCCTCTGGATTCGGTAGATATGTGTAGTTGAAATTTGTGTTAAATACTAAGGTCTACGGTCCCTTCGTGTGTAAATAATTTTGGCTTCTGAGTCAATGCAATCAAAGGATACTGCCACATATGTTTTGACACCCGCAAACTCATTCGTCATAACCTATAGATGAACTGTCTATATAGATGTTGGGCCTGGTGGTCTGATGGTAAAGTGCGTCCCTTAAAACAGAGATATTGTGGGATCGAATAGCAGTCTGATCACGGAGACCAGTTAACCATACATTTTGTTCTGTGGTCTCTGATAAATTGTAACCAAATAAATGTATTCCCACACACAGTTTCACGAACCATGCCTTTAATTATACACCCTCTTACAACTCGTTTTTTTATTCAAAATGTAAACACTAGTTGTTACTGCACTGTATTTGGAACAAAATTCTTCGGTTTAAAGATTCCACTACTTTCTAAAACTCTGTACTCTAGGTCGAGCTATTTTGGACCAGGCGGTGTGTACGAAGTATTTCACATTGATAGGACATCAGCGTTGAAGTTTGTGATGGTACGAATTTAAATTCTGCAAAAACATGCATCGTGTTGAAGTAAAACCATGTCCAAACAAAATTTGTAATGCAGTGTATTGCAGAGTAGGTCCGTCAAACGCCTCAGTTGAATTCATGGATGATTTCGGTTGTAACTGAGCTGCTGTTAACGTATGCAGCAACCTAGTTGCCGGCGGCACTTAAAACGTCATAAAAATCGGTGAAGAAAATAGGAAAGTGCAAAAGGGATGGAAGGTGAGATGAAAACTTACTGTAGGAACAACAGTATTGTCATAACAAAAAGTTTCCTGCGTGTCGTGTTCACCTGAAGGTAACGAACGCTAAACTGTTCGAAACGTTTCTTCCAGCCGACGCTCTTTCTCGCCGAATGACACGAAAAATTTCGTCAGTGATACGTGGCACTGTTGCCTGAATTCTCATGGGAGGTTGAAATCTTTGTTTGGAGAACAGCTATGGTGAAACATATGTTCGCTGGACCGTATTCGAACCCAGCCCCTTCCAAACATATATCTAAGTCTACAGTGTGCTTCCAACTCGCTTGATTACGAAGGAAAGTAAGTGATAGCATCGTGTTATTTATTGAATGACTATTTTGCCAAATGAGGAGCGAAATCTTAGAATTTCATGCTAAACGAAATAGACTGCTGGCCATAAAGGTGTCAGATAACAAACGTCACATTAACATGGATTCTACTGCATGCCTGTCAATGCAAATGATTAGTATTTAAGCACAGTCGCACAAAACAGATAGAAGTAACGCCATCAGCATTCCTTATGTAAGGAAAGACTGTACAGGGGATTTCTCACGCAAAAATCGCACTGTCATGCGAACTTCGAATCTGTCGTTTCGTGAGGCCTATACTCACCGCCATGCAGGATACTAACGGTTCCACGCGATTAGTGACCGACAGTGCAGAGATACTTTTCGCTCGTAGAGCCTCGTCACGTACTCTGGGTCAGTACGTGGGCTGTTTGCAGCAAGCCAAGCATCCACACAGTGCGATGGCGTCCGGAGCACGTCGCACTATCAGCACTGCGATCGTTTTTGTGATTTCATTTGATACGGTAGTAGAAAGACGAGCGCCTATAGTGGTTTACCGTAGAACAATGGTCATGCGAACAGCATCACGACGTCTTTTCTCGGTTCTGTACACAGCATCACGATGTACGTATCAGGGCGTGGAGACTCACAGGAGAAAGAACGTTTGCTAGATAACATTTGTCATCCTCAATCCTCACACTGGCCCAGCACCTATCATGCCATTCGGTATACAACACGACCACCCAGGTTTCGCGTAGCCAGTAAATGGACAGCAGCCGTTACATTTGTGACGTGTTAAGGTTGAGACTATGCCCTGTCTTTGAGGTCTCTGTAACGTTACCTTTCAATAAAATAACGGAAGTCCGCATGTTGCCCGTGCTGTCGTGAACTACCTCTATTGTTGACCTGGGCAGCACGTTCTGCAGGGTGTGGCACCCGCTGAGACCCTGGTCGTGTGTTCCTGAGAGACACGCGCGCTACCAGTCGCCAGCTTCTACAGTTGATGAATCCGGGCATAGAGTGGGAGGAGGGTAGAATGGCATATCATCTCCCACACAAGCTGAGTTCGACTTTGTGCCGAGGTGTTGCTGCCAGAGATGAGAGCACTGGTTACTAATTTCGCATCATGTAAAACCTCAGATCACCTAAAAATCGTGTATTCTTCCTCCTTACTGTATATGCCCAATAAAGGAAATTTCGCTGTTTTTCTATCCGTCGGTGTTAGGTAATTTTAATCACCTGCCGCGTAAACTGTGAAATCTTTTCGTTACCGTAGTAACTACTTATTTAGCAAATATTGCTGGCTTTCCATTATTAGACAGTGACTTTGTAGCTACGGATCACAAGCGCCAAGGCAACTTCTTTCGCACTACTGTGTCCGATGAGACCATATGGCATGGTTTGTCCACGATTTTAACCTGTCACTTTTATTCAAGTCAGTTTATTCCACGTCAGACACTAATAAGTTTAATTCTATGAACAAAAGCTCTAACGTAACTTGACTCTTGGATAATGACACATTTGTGTTGTTCTATCAACGCGTTAGTACGAGTGAAGATTGGAACTAACAGATCTATGTTTCTTCATTGGTCAGTGAAGGTCAGGAAACGTAATTCCTGAATGTAGGCAGCGAAGTCTCGTATCTTCGGCTTCTTTCTATGCGCGTCTGAGGACATAGCGCGTGGTGTCGATGTTCTTTCTTACTCTCCTTGCGTCTACTCGCATGATGGACACGACAAAGTCCCAACCGAAGGTCTAGCTATGAGGCGTAGTGGTGGGTTTCAAATCATCCAAAGTTACCATGTCTCTGAATACTTGAAAGCTTCCCGCAAGACTTATATGTAACACTTAGCAATTTGTAAAGTAACGACCTTAGTGGTTGCTATTCTTGCAACTTACTCTCCTACAGAAGGTTATGCTGCTTCACCTGCTTGTTTTGGCAGATCTATGTAAATAATCTACGTATCACCATGCCGAAAATAACGGAGAGAAAGCTTTTTTTAATCTCACATAATAAACTTCCATCTTGTCCTATTAGGCGATGCATTTGTGAGAGATGTTACTCGATAGCTGAGCGAAACAGCACAGAGGTTAACACTGGCCTCGCCTTCTGCAGGGCGGCAGTGCAAATCCACTTTCATTTATGTTTACTAAAGTGCTGAAGACAGGAAGCCGGAAAGCTTTCGGTGAAAGGGGCATGTCATATTTCCTTTCCCAATCAGAGTTTGCGCTATCCCTAGGGACCTCAACGTTGACAAGACGTTAAATCCGAATCTTTCGTCGTTATTATTAGGCTAATTTTGTTTTCACAGTCTCCACGGGAGCGATACAAGGGTGTCTGCAACTACTAGTATATTACCACTTTCCGTCTCTGAATATACACAACGTTCTGCGTAATAGTGCGTTCCAGTTCGATTCTCTCAGTATTTGTTGTTACACACAATCGACAGAAATTTTCTATGCTTGGAACACTAGAGATTAATAGCCACAAAAAGAGCCATTCCGAACAGGTACTGAATGAACTACAGACTTCAGTTACTCCTCACTCCTTTATTCTCTGAAACGTTGACTGCCTGTCTAATCTACTTTCGTTTTGTACACCCTCTATAAATGAGTTTGTCAGTTATTTGTTAGTTTGCTATAATTTTCACTAGTATCATTTTCTATATTGCTAGCATTTAATTCCCTCGACTGCATATTTTTTGTACCAGTATGCACGAGGTTTTTGCCAGTAATGCTAAGCAATGACCTAATAGGCCGAAATCTATGATGCAAAAATAAATAAATAGTGAAACAAGGGTCGAAAAGTGCGGTTTTCTCTAAATCTGCTTTTATGTGCGAATATTTCAACACTTTCATAATTGTCGCCCTTTCAGTTTATGCGTTCTATATTCTGCCACGTGGATCAGTGGCCGTCGCTGTATGTAAATAAGTAAATTTGCGAGGCGCATCTGGCGAATTGATGCCTAATGCAGCCTAAGTAATGAATTCACGCTGCTGCTATTTCCAGTTTCAGCTTTTCCCCTTTAACAGCCAATAGGTTGGTATAACAAAATCTGAGGAACGTACTGCTTAAAAGCGAGCGTGTACGCTACACTGACGCTCTGTTATGTAGATTTCCCAGAATTAATGTTTGTGCTGTTGCAATACACTCCTGAATTTACTTCTTCACAGCTTTCTATACATCTTTCTTCCCGAAGTGTAAAGCAATATAAATTTGAAGCAACTAAGAATTTTGTGATAAACTTAAATTTTTATATCTAATTGTGACCAGAAAATTACTGATACAATCGTTGACATATTCGAAAAGTGTGGACAGTTACCTTGTAGTGTATTGTGTCGTATGTTAACCGGGGGCCTAGAAACGACGGAGAGGCTCCGTCCTTGCCACAGCCGCAGTAGTCCACCCCTCCGCCGCCCCACACCGAACCACCCTTTCAGGGTTATTGTGCGGTTCGACCCCTGATGGACCCTCACCATAGAACGTCTCACACCAGACGAGTGTAACCCGTATGTTTGCGTGGTAGAGTAATGATGGTGTACGCGTACGTGGAGAACTTGTTTGCGCAGCAATCGCCGACATAGTGTAGCTGAGGCGGAATAAGGGGAACCAGCCTGCATTCGCCGAGGCAGATGGAAAACCGCCTAAAAACCATCCACAGACTGGCCGGACCTCGACCCAAGTCCGCCGGGCGGATTCGTGCCGGGGACAAAGCGCTCCTTCCCAAACCGGAAAGCGTGGGTTAGACCGCACGGCTAACCGGACGGGCGGACAGTTACCTTTGTGAAACAGTATATATAACACATGGCACTTCATACACTGTAGCCATATACCGTGCGAGTGGCCTTTAGATCTTTGTAATGTTGTTAATTTTTGTGTAATTTCCATACCACATTTGACGCGAATGCTAAATCTGCTGTTTCAAGAAAAACGCAGTTGATTTACTTCCACAATTTTGTGCAGCAAAGTTCGTATAACGCATGTAATGACATCAACGGCGACAGGTTCTTGCACACAAACAACAACATGAATAAATACGCCGTCCAGTAGTACCGCAAACGACTTGGAATACGTGGAAAGTAAGATCTAGTTACTTGATACACAACTATCTGAGAGCATACAATAGCTATATAAAAATAACTACAGTATTTTGTTATTTTAGCGATACCATTACATGGGAAAGAATTCAGCTGAATTACTTAAGACAGAATTCTTTATTTCCTTCTGCAACCTTCGGCATACTGAAGTGGCCTCCTCCTCTTGGTTTTGCTGTAGATGGGGAATGTAGTTAAGCTTGAGCTGTCTGCGATCTGGGAGAACGTATTGCACTCATTCAATAGTAATTTACCTCAAGATAGACACATATCGAAGGACAGCGCACACAAATAAGTGGAAGCTCTTTTCAGTAGAGTCGAATGTTATTGGAAGTGATATAAGGCAATTCAGTTACGTAAAATTTACAAGAAAGGCAGAAAAAGCCCTGTCTAAGTAGCACCGCTACTAGTATCTGAGGTCCATTGAAGATACCGTTTCTAGCAAATCGGCCTTTTCTCGACCGTGACTTTCAGTTGTTGTTGTAGAACATATTTATTTATTCTAACAGCTGCAATTGGTCGGTATGTTGCTCAGATTGTTATTAATGGAACATGCTTGTGTGTGTAAAGTCTCATTTACGCAACTGTTGCAATTAAAAAGAAGCATATATCTGATCTTTGCACAATTTTTTTGTAGTTTCATTTGTTTTTCGGTTGGCTGTGGGAAACTGCTTAGGGCAGTGGGGGTTCGTTCTTCTGATGTTATACCCTGGTTTCATCAGTGTAACTGATTTAATTTCGGCGATCGTCGTGTGATTTACTAATAACACTTTGTTTACTGAGCTGTAAAACCGAGATGCAGGATCAAATCAATACTTTCTACGGATCTGTCGATGCTGGCGATAGCTGTCACTCTATACTGAGTCTTACACAATTTGCTTGTGTATATTTGGTATTAACAGTGTTGTAACTTCCTCTGCACGCTTCGCGGTTCTCTAGTGGATATAGGAGCGAAAGAGATGCGGTTCGTGCACAGAGAATTCAGATATTAATATTTTCTACATATAATAGCAAATAGTAAAAGTAATACATAATTTTGTTTCCTGTAGTTGCAGAGTCAGTTGCTAACAGTAGATATGAATATCGAAAAATGTACAGGTACAAACGTTTACAATTCAGTCTTCAGTGCCATGACTATTCCATCGATTACGAGCCCCGACTTCTGCAAAAGTATCTACGTGCTATGAAATGGCATACACACAAGACTGGCTCTGTGCATTGATGTTTGAACTTAAGCGGACCTGCCGCTGGAGCTCCGGTGGGGGGATGATTGCGTCTCGTTGGCAGCGGCGTAAGCATTCGCGGTGACGGCTGTAGAAAACGCGGCGTCGTACCTGGCGGCGCACGTATTTTGGAGTGCGGCGGTGCCAAGCACGGGTAAAACTCTTTAAAGATTACTTAGCGACCGCTATCAGGTAGAATATAACAATTTATTATTTCAAAAAATAAAACACTAGCTCGCAAATTTGCATGGCTCTGATTATTCTAAAATTAAGAAACGGTGTTTTCATATAAATGCAGCCATACAAACTACGTGTTACGAACGTTGTGCTTTAAAATGACTGACTAAAAGGTAGTAAAGAACTGTGTGTTCTTGAACCACATTTCATCAGAGATTCCACTCTTCCATTTTTGGTTGTGTATCTGTATTTGTGTCTGCTTCCTTAGACGAGTGGTCAGCATGGCGCGCAACCGTGCGCAGGACCCACGTTGAGTTCCCGGTACTGTCAGGGGTTTTTCCTTGATGGAAGACCGAACGGGATTCACTTGGCCTTGTGATGGCAGTTGAGGAGCTACTGGAATGAGAAGAGGCAGCTCCCAATGGGACAGCGACCGGGAGAGCAGTGTGCTGTCCCCATGCCCCTCCATGTTGTTGTTGTTGTTGTTGTTGTTGTTGTTGTGGTCTTCAATCCTGAGACTAGTTTGATGCAGCTCTCCATGCTACTCTATCCTGTGCAAGCCTCTTCATCTCCCAGTACCTACTGCAACGTACATCCTTCTGAATTTGCTTAGTGTATTCATCTCTTGGTCTCCCTCTACGATTTTTACCCTCCACGCTGCCCTCCAATGTTAAATTTGTGATCCCTTGATGCCTCAGAACATGTCCTACCAACCGATTCCTTCTTCTGGTCAAGTTGTGCCACAAGCTCCTCTTCTCCCCAATTCTATTCAATACCTCCTCATTAGTAATGTGATCTACCCATCTAATCTTCAGCATTCTTCTGTAGCACTACATTTCGAAAGCTTCTATTCTCTTCTTGTCCAAACTATTTATCGTCCATGTTTCACTTCCATACGTGGCTACACTCCATACAAATACTTTCAGGAAAGACTTACTGGCATTTAAATCTATACTCTATCTTAACAAAATTTTCTTCTTCAGAAACGCTTTCCTTGCCATTGCCAGTCTACATTTTATATCCTCTCTACTTCGACTATCATCCGTTATTTTGCTCCCCAAATAGCAAAACTCCTTTATTACTTTAAGTGTCTCATTTCCTAATCTAATTCCCTCAGCATCACCCGACTTAATTCGACTACATTCCATTATCCCCTCCATACTGACTCCGTACTAGATGACGCCTTTCACTTAGGGTTGCACGATAGTAGGTCGGTCCCGATGGGCACGTCTTAGGCCAGAACGGCGGAGCATATGTGTTTGTATTTCTTCGAAGATGTCTATATTCTATGGCATCTGTGATGTGTGTAGCTCTTGGTGGAAACCTTCTATTGTGACACTTTGACCTGTTTCGCTGAAGGTCTTGTATGGCTTTGTAATTACATTTTTGAGTCTGAAACAGTCTCGATTACTGTAAAACGCCTGAATTAACTACAAAAGTTTGAGGCCACTGGATTCAGTGAAAATACTTTACTTTTTCATTTCACCCTGACATAAACTGAGATGACAAGTCATGGGATAGCGATATGCACCTATACTAATGGGGGTAGTATCGCGTACGTAAGGTATAAAACGACAGTGCATTGACGGATCTGTCATTCACACTCAGGTAATCATGTGAAAAGGTTTCCGACGTGATTACGGCCGTACGACGGAAATTAACAGATTTTGAACACAGAACAGTAGTTGGAGCTAGGGGCATGCGACATTCCGTTTGGGAAATCATTGGGGAATTCAGTATTAAGAGATCGGCAGTGTCAGGAGTGTGCCGAGAATACAGAATTTCAGGCATTACCTCTCAGCATAGACAACGCTGTGGCCGACGGCCGTCATTTAACGACCGAGAGCAGCGGCATTTGCGTAGAGTTGTCAGTGCTAACAGACAAGCGACACTGCGTGAAATAAACGCAGAAATCAATGTGGGATGTACGACAAACGTTTGTGTTAGGACAGTGAGGCGAAATTTGGCTTTAATAGGTATGGCAGCAGACGACCGACGCAACTGCCTTTGCTAACAGCACATCGCCTGCAGCGCCTCTCGTGGGCTCGTGACCATACGGATCAGACCCTAGGCGGCTGGACAACCGTGGCCTGGTCAGATGAATCCCGATTTGAGTTGGTAAGAGCTGACGTTAGGTTCAGAGTGTGACGCAGAAACCACGAAGCCATGGACACAAGTTGTCAACAAGGCACTGTGCAAGTTGTTGGAGGCTCCATAGTGATGTGGGCTGTGTTTTCACGGAATGAACTGGGTCATTGACTCGAAATGGCTGTGTTCGGCTGGTTGGAGACAATTTGCAGACATTCATTGACTTAAAGTTCCCAAACAACGATGGAATTTTTATGGATGACAATGCGCCATGTTCACTGGGCCAGAATTGTTCGCAATAGGTTTGAGGAACATTTTGGACAGCTCGAGCAAATGATTTGGCCACCCAGATCTCCCGCTATGAGTCCCATCGAACATTTATGGGACGTAATCGAGAGGTCAGTTCGTGCACAAAATCCTGCACCTGCAACACTTTCGCAGATACTGGCGGCTATACAGTCAGCATGACTCAGTATTTCTGCACGGAACTTCCAACGGCTTGGGGAGTCCATGCCATCTCGAGTTCCTGCACTGCTTTGGGCAAAATGAGATCCGACACAGTATTATGAGGTATCCAATGACTTTTGTTACCTCTGTGTATTTTGCTAGATAGCAACAGTAGCGGAATGATCGAGCGAGTAACGTGCATCGTATATACGAGGCCGACACGAACAGAGCGGCAATTATCAGGAACCATCTGAAGATGGAAATCAGTCAGTTTACTGAAATATCGTGGTGAAATTGAGACATGACCCGGGCAGGCACCCGAAAATTCTAAACCATACGTTGTTAAGAAACATAAAGTGCTGAGCTATGACGAAACAACAGAAGCACGCGCCCCCCCCCCCCCCCCCCACAGAGAGAGAGAGAGAGAGAGAGAGAGAGAGAGAGAGAGGCGGTTGAGCATGCCTCATCTTTTGACTGTGAGGCAACAGCTCAGAAGCCAGAGGTACGACCTGGTTGGCGAGGCATCTGCAAAGTTTAGCTGCGGAAACAATGTCGCAACTATGCGCACAATCGTCGCCGTGCCGTAGCGAGCTTAACTTTCGAGAGGAGAATGTCGGAACTGTGCGTGTGCGCGCTCTCTGTCTAGCTTTTGTCGTACGTGTTCGCTGCTGCCATTGCCTCTTTTGACCATGAAGAATGGCATACTTCGGCTGATGTACCTATAATAATTGTTCTGAATGGATTCGTCGGTATTTCCTCACAGATTATCTGCATTGCCTTAACCATTTCTTCAGCCATCAGTAATGCTACGTGCCGGTAACAGCAGTACAAACCTTGGAAATGTTAGTTTTCAGATGATATGGAGACTAAGAATTAGCGTGGGTTGTGAGACTCTCAAAATGCACGCCCCGCTCCTCATTGTTTATGATGAACATATTCCCTTTTTGTTTCAGTACTAGTCCATTCTCTGATGATGTGTCGTGCCTCTTGCTCTCGCACCTTAATGTTAAATCGTGACGGGATGCCCTTTACAAAGTCCTTGTTGCAGCAGAAAATAATTGAAATTCATTGGAAAGCCTCTTTAATTTAGACGACTTACTGTAATAGTTCATTTGAGACAGATATTAAAGCAATTCCACTGTCTCGTCGAATAGTTGGATCCATTTTCGACAGTTCCTATAGGAAAACCCCTGTATGAAGTAACTGTTATCATAAACAAGGAAATTGTGTGTCACTAACGATAGTGTTGCGGTAGAATGTCACACGTTTCCCGAAAACTGGCAGCTTGGTCGACAGCCTACACGCAATGGAAATATTTCTGACCTCGTATCTACAAACAGGCCTGACTTTATGGACGGTATCAGTAAAGAGACAGGGTTTAGTGCCATGATATCATAGCGCCGATGGTTCCTGAAGTTAACAAATCCACCAAGAAGGGTAAGAGTGTGTTTTTGCTGGGAAGGGCAGGTAAGCAGTTGTTAGCATCCCATTTAGACAATGAATGGACATCACTTAGTTCCAATGTGATGGACGTAGAGGAATTATGGGCAAACATTAAACGGATTGTAAATCGCGCTCTGGAGAAATTTGTGCCGTGTAAGTGGATTAAGGACCGTGTTTTAATAACAAAATTCGGAGAAAGCTGAGGAAGCAGAGACAGTTGGACTGTCGGTTCAGAAAGCAACGTGCAAGTGATGACAAGCAAAAGTTGTAGAAATTCATGCGTCTGTGAAAATATCGATGCGCGAAGCATACAACTACCACAATCTTACCTTAGCAAAAGATCTGACCGAGATCCCGAGAAAATTCTTATGAAAAGATATTGCAGTGCATGTGACGTTGATAATGACAATGCAGTGTTCCTTCGGACATGCACGCATTCCGAATTCGCCAACAGCGGACAAGCGACTTTCAACTAAAATATCTCCTCTGTACGGGAATATACATAACGAATGTACGAGTACAGGATATAGACACGTGGTTGTCATACGGAAGTTTGACTCTGGCCGTGGAGAGTGCTCAGATAGTTAATGGTAATGCGAGCAGCAAATCCGGGTTAAAGTCCCGGCCCGGCACAAATTATCATTGTCGTCATTCCATCACACAGCTGATGGTTATTCATGTTCGCAACTGTGAATACATTTCACGAGAAAATTCTGGTCCTCTGTAAACTCGCTAAGTGGGACGAAGTCTGATACGCAGTCATTCGGTGACCACTCTGACGTGGCAGTAGAAGACAATAAAAGAAAATCTGAAGTGTTAAGAAATCATTCACGCAGGAGAATCGAACCAACATTGCAACGTTTGACAGTCGCACGGACTCCCGCCTGCAGGATACACGAAGGCGTGTTGAAAAGTAACGCCTTCGAATTTTTTTTATGTGAAAAGGCTTAAAGCGTTTTTAACTACATATTTGCAGCCTTTTGCCGCTAGAGGGCTCCAAATCGTAGCGTGTCACATGGCGTGTGTAACGTAACTCCGTAGGTGCGTGAGAAACAGCGTGCTGTAATCGTGCCTCTAATTCAGAGAGTTTGTCCACATATGGAGCACCTTATCCTTCAGTTTGACAGAACCAGACCACACGCGAGCGCTGGGACATCTGCAACAATCAGATGCCATGGGTTCACTGTCGTCGATCATCCTCCATACAGTTCCGACTTGGCCCCATCCGATTTTCGTCTGTTTCTAAAACTCAAATAACACCTTCGAGGACTTCACTTTTGACAGTGATGAAGCGGTGCAAGGGGAGTCGAGATTGTGGCTTCATCAACGAAGTCAAATAAATTGCAGTGACTGTATCAACAAACTCTCGGTGGGAGAAATGCGTTCATCGCCTGAGTGACTGTGTTGAAAAATATATATGTAGACGTGAAGAATAAAGATGTAGAATGTTAATACAGTTTGTTTTATAAATCTTTACTGCGGCGCGGAGTGGCCGCGCGGTTTTAGGCGCCATGTCACGGATTGCGCGGCCCCTCCCGCCGCAGGTTCGAGTCCTTCCTCGGGCATGGGCGTGTGTGTGTGTGTGTGTGTGTGTGTGTGTGTGTGTGTGTGTGTGTGTTGTTCTTGGAATAAGTTACTTTAAGTAGTGTGTAAGTCTAGGGACCAATGACCTCAGCAGTTTGGTCCCTTAGGAACACACACACACACACACACACACACACACACACACACACACACACTGGTGTTTTCTCACCCCCATTACCACAAGAAAACTACCAACGTTTGAACATTTTTATAAATCTTTAATCGTTTTCACATAGAAAATTCGGAGGAATTACTTTTCAACAAACCCTCGTAATAATAGGCATCCCTGGCGTAGAGAAGCAACTGAAAGGGTTGGAAAAATAAATAAATAAGTCGCCAGGTCCGAATGGAATCCCAATTCAGTTCTACAGACAGTACTCCATGGCTCTGCCCCTTATCTTTCTTACATTTATCGCGAGTCTCTTGCCCAATGCAAAGTCCCAAGAGGGCGGGTGACTATTTGGTATAACGAGGGTAAAAGAACGGATCCGCAAAATTACAGACCAATATCCTTACCATCGGTTTGCTGCAGGATTCTTGAACATATTCTCTGTCAGAATATAATAAATTTCCTTGAAACCGAGAAGCTTATGTCCACGAATCAGAATTGTTTTAGAAAGCATCGCTCGTGCGGAACTCAGGTTGCCCCTTTGTCATACGAAATACTGCGAAATTTGGCTGAAAGGCAACAGGGAGATTCGATATTTCTAGATTTCCTTAAAGCATTTGACTCGTGCCCCATTGCAGACTGCTGACGAAGGTGCGAGCATATGGAAGAGGTTGCCATTTATGAGAGTGTTTCGAAGACTAGTCTTAATATAACCTAGTCTGTACTGGACGGCGAGCGTTGATACGAGACAAGGGTATCGTCAGGAGCGTCCCAGGGAAGTGTGATAGAAGCGCTGTTATTTTCTATATACATAAATGATCTGGTGGACAGGGTGGGCAGCAGTCTATGGTTATTTGCTGATGGTGCTGTGGTGTACGCTAAAGTGTCGAAGTTGATTGCCTGCAGGGAGATGCGAGATGTGTTAGACAAAATTTCTAGTTGTTGTGATGAATGGGAGAAAGCTCTAATTGAAGAAAGTGTAAGTTAATGTAGATGAGTAGGAAAAACAAACCTGTAATGTTCCGATACAGCGTATTAGTGTCCTGCTTGACACAGTCAGGTCCTTTAACTATCTGGGCGTAACGTTGCAATGCGATGTGAAATGGAACGAGCATGTGAAGGCTGTGGTAGAGAAGGCAAATGGTCGACATCGGTTTATTGGAGAATTTTAGGAAAGTATAGTTCATCTGTAAAGGAGACCGCAATAGGACGCTAATGTGAACCATTCTTAATTGCTGATCGTGTGTTTGGGATCCGTACCAGGTTGAATTAAAGGAAGATATCGATGCAATTCAGGCGCGTGCTGCTAGATTTCTTACCGGTAGACTGGATCATCACGGGAGAGTGCAGAGATGCCTCGTGAACTCAAATGAGAATCCCTGGAATGAAGACTTTCTTTTCGCAGAACAGTATCCAGATAACTTAGACAACCGGTATATGAAGCTGATTGCAGAACGATTCTGCTGCCGCCAACACACATTTCGCATGAGGGGTCATGAAGAGAAAATATGCCTTCGTATTAATCCTATAGAGAGTGGTCTTTCGCTCACTTTTTTTTGCGAGCGGAACAGGAAAGGAAACGACTAGTAGTGGTACGAAGTACCCGCCGTCAAGCAACATACGGTGGCTTGCTGAGTATGTATGTGAGTGTAGATGCAGAAGTCAAGGAGGATTAATAGCTACATTTTCTATAATGTCTTTTTTTAATTTTTTTATCACTGACCGAAACTTCTTGTGTTTGCAGTTACTAAACAGCGCTATACCCCATTTTTGTGCATCACTTTACTACTTTGATTTTAATACTCCATTGCATATTTTGATAATACTGTTGACGTAGACAAATTTATGCTTTATATTTGTTCGTTGTTAATCTTGAAGACGAGCTAAAAGACTGCGGCAGAACGCACTATACTTCCTTATTTAGTGCAAACTTCAATATATGGTCTTCCGCCCTCCGGTAGCTGAGTGGTATGCGCGACAGAATGTGAATCCTAAGGGCCCGGGTTCGATTCCCGGCTGCTTCGGAGATTTTCTCCGCGCAGGGACTGGGTATTGTGTTGTCCTAATAATCATCATTTCATCCCCATCGCAAGTCGCCGAAGAGGCGTCAAATCGAAAGACTTGCACCCGGCGAACGATCTACCCGACGGGAGGCCCTAGTCACACGACATTTACGTTTTAATATACGGTCAAGATATTACCCAAACAGCGTAATTATTGTAGTGAATAGGGTCGAGTCTGTTAAAAGTAAATGACTTACATTTCAGACCAAAAAAGACTACGACGCCGTTACAAAATAATGATCTAGAGAAGCCATCGCGAATTGCATAAGATCTGCTATAAATGTTTCTATTGATTCGAAGAGAACTTAGTTTTGTTCCTAGAATACTGTCACCGTGGTGCTTCATTCAGCATCCACTCCTAACACCAGCACCATACGTGACACATTACCAGTCCTCGATAACTGTGGTGAACAGACAATACAGTGGAATGGTCATTTCCGCCGTGTTTCAGAGGAAGCATAGATATTTTTGTAACAAGTGAGCAGCCTTTTTAAAAATTTCTTAAGAACTGCACAGCAGTGGGAAGTTTGGATGATGGCATCTGAGACTTGTCTGTGGTAGCGTCATGTATTGAGAGTACTTGCAGTTTGTAATAATGTGCATTGTTATATTCTCCAAAAAAGTCTAAAATTTGTGCATCACGATGTCAAAAACGCCCCCACTGAAAAAAATCACAACACAAAGTAAGCTAAAGCAGGACTAGTCGGGAAAAGTGATGTAATGAAACGTGACTGCAACTGCATATTTACCGCGCGCCCATTATATCCAAAGCGCTCAGTGCATGTGTGTCACGTTTTATTTTATTTTTTTTTTTTCTCCCCCCCCCCTCTCTCTCTCTCTCTCTCTCTCTCTCTCTCTCTCTCTCTCTCTCTCTCTCTCTCTCTCTCTCTCCAAGCTTTCTAAAGACCGTACACATCTTCACAGGCGCAGAATGTCTCGTGCGTGCTCTTATTGGGTATCAGTAGCGATCCCTCTCAATTTGTGGATATTGTCAGTTACCACATTTGTATAACACACACCTCCGATTCTATAAGAGAGGAAAATATGACCTAGTACTAAGAGGCCTGTCATCTTTCTCCAGTCAGTCAGTACCATGAACTTTCTGGCATAATATCGGAACAATACGGCAGATAATATATGCTTTCTTTTCCTTGCCTCGATGTACAGAAGCTTTTTTAGGATAACTCATTCAATTTCACAAAATTCTGTTTGTCTATTAATCTGGTTGTATTGATCTTAAAAGTGAATAGTTCGGGCATATTTCGGTTCCAGTTTCTTATTGTGCAGACCCTCTGTTTAAAAAACATGAGAATTTGTTAAATTTCAAGGATACACCGTTGATCAGTAACACCATTGTATTGTATTGTACTCTACAGCAATGTTAATGCAAGTAGAACGTTCGCAAGTGCGCAAAGTAAGTAATTCTTGGCCCTACTTGACATGGAACATGTATGTCTAGGGTACTGGAAACAGTTGAAATTCCATATGCTTAAGGTGTGACGTTCGTTTCTCTCCTAATCTATTGTGCGTACGGCGAAAGAAGAGTTACAACAGTTAAAATGGGCTTGGCGCGATTGCTTCACTCTCTTCCACAAAAATCACGTATAGTGATTTTGTATGCTTTTCTATGGAAAGGCCTCAGTGTTGCCGCAACTCTGTAGACGGTTATTGTTCTCGGTGCCGTAGATTCAGTACCGCCAATTGCAAGGCTTCCCCTTTCGCTGTGTGATGTACGGTAGTTATTAGTGAAACAGCTAGCCACAGGAACTACCGTAAATTATGTTTAAATTATAATGTGACGAATTAGGAGAAAACTACGATTTTCATTGAAATGTCGCGAAATTGACGTCTTTCCCAATCCTCGAGTAAAACTGTCGTGACGTCAGAGGTTGACACTCAGTCAAGTAGCATAAGACATGAAGCCCATCATCATCATCTGTCGTCGTCTTCAGCCCGATTACTGCTTTGATGTATCTCCCCACGCATGACTACCCTGTGCAAGCATTTTAATTTCTGCGTAACTACTGCAGCCTACATCCTTGTGGACATCCTAATCATATTCAAGTCATGTTCTCCCTCTCCAATTATTAACTTCACTTGTTGCAGTCAGTCGTTGCATAATGTTCCCTTTGAAACTCTCAACAACCTCTTGTTACTTCAACTTGTCAAAGACCAGTTTCCTTCATTTCCTTCATTTCCTACATTTCTGTAATTTCTTAAATTTTAATCTGCAGATCGTAAGCAATAGATTATGGTCAGAGAGCACATCTGCCCCTAGAAATGTTACGCAGTTTAAGATCTGGTTTTGAAATTTGTCTTACAATTTTGTTATATGTCTGAAACATCCCGGTGCCTTCTGGTCTCTTCCACGTATTCAGACTTCCTTTATGATTCTTAAAACAAGTGTTGACACTGCTTAAATTATCAGTGCAAAATTCTACCAGTTGGCTTTCATTCCTCTCCCCTCACTCTCTCCAAGTATTCGTTCTCCTACAATTTTTCCTTGTCATACTTCCCCTGCTATGGAATCCAGTCACAGTTAAATTTTCGTCTCCCTTAACTATCCTAATAATTTCTTTCATCTCATCATACATTCGTTCAGTCTCTTCATCTGTAGTTTTTACAAAAAAATTGTTCAAATGGCTCTGAGCACTATGGGACTTAACAGCTGAGGTCATCAGTCCCCTAGAACTTAGAACTACTTAAACCTAACTAACCTAAGGACATCACACACATCCATGCCCGAGGCAGGATTCGAACCTGCGACCGTAGCGATCGCGCGGTTCCAGACTGAAGCGCCTAGAGCCGCTCGGCCACTCCGGCCGGCGTGGTTTTTACATCTGTCTTAGCTATGAAAGGCATTCTCTATGCTGTCCATAGGAGATTACCAGTAGTGGGGTAAGGGCAGCATGAGCGCAACTTTGATATGAAATTGATATGCAAATTAATTAAATTGATCAATTAATTACCCCCAACCACACTCACTCCCACCCCTGGATAACGTGTTTTCCTCAGCCTGCACGTGGTTCCCTGCACCCTCCCCATCCCCCTCCCCATTACCTTATTGGATTGGACAGAATTTCGAATTTTGGCGGGAATTCCTTTGTCCCACTGCTGGGCTGACGTCCCACCCCACCCCTCACCCGGAAATTGGCGGCAAATAAAAAATGGCAGTGCCATTTCTGAGACGCGAACCCTGGTCCTTCTGGATGGAAAGCCCAAGTGCACCCACGAACACATGGAAATTGTCCAGATGCAGGAGAGGAACGTTAGATTAGTTTTTTTTTTTCCGCGGGAAATATACTCAGCTTATGAGATGCTGACGTTGGACAGAGAGGAGTTTAACAAGTATATTACCTGTGAGCATACAACTGAGGACTGTTTGAAGTATGCCTGCTCAACAATCACCCTGCAGCCTAGGTAATCAAAGCCAATACATGTTACCACAACTGATGGAAAATGCATCGCTCTTCTAATTACACATCGAAATTGTCGTGAACAAAAACCAGCACTCATAATCAACGGGTCATAATCCAACTCATGAACTGGAAATTCGGAAAAAAGCATCATAATAACACAACTGCCGCAGAAACCGACCCCAGAAGATTGCAGAGGTGCAGCAGCTGCAGTTGTGTCTTCGTCGATAAGCTTTCTTGAACTAACCAACTTGGAGGCAGTCTTATCCTTCCTCTCCCCTCTCCCTCCTCATCTCCTCCTCCCCTCATCTCCTCCTCCTCCCTCTCTCCCTCCCTCCCTCCCTCCCTCCCTCCCTCTCTCCCTCTTCTCACTATAGATATGGATAGAGGTCTGTTCTATCCTGCCGCTGACGGTCCACAAAGACATCCTTCTGGTGGCATTGATATACTGTCTCTAGTCTGCAGAAATCAGTCGCAGATAGACAAAAGGCAAGAAGAGAAAGCTTCTTGCAATACTGGACCCCCCTGGAACAACAACGAAATTCGGCAGAAATCTCCAGATCGGTTTTTCAAAGATTCGCTGCTTTGAAAACAGGAAGTCCTCCGCCTAAAGCGACCGCAGATACTGTCGTATGTGGCGGGGCACAGCTGCATCGGCGATCTCACACACACTGGACTCTCCCGACGACACCACCACCACCACCACCACCACCACCACCACCAACGTAAACACATCTCTTATAATCGAGCATCTATTAAGAACAACACAGTCGCGACGATAATAAATTTCCACTTTCCATGGAAAAGGACATTTTCTTTTTAGTTTATGAGCACAGTCTGTGTAGTTTTTTTACATTCGACTGCAGGATACAATTTACATCTCATTATTTTGCGACATCCAACAAAATGCACCGCCACCGATTTCATATGACCAAAATTCAGAAGCCTATATATTTCCACCCTGCGTAAATTTGGGAAAAAAATTCCACTATTTTGCTGCAAAAATTACAGATCACCACAGGATGTGCTCGTTATTTCGAAACCGTCATCCAACTTGAGAGCGTCTCTCGCGTTCAAATCATTGTCTGTAAATAAACTGTCATGCACGTGTGTATTACAAACATTACAGGCATGTGAAATAACATTAGAGACTACTATCTTTCACGCCATTGGTTCACATGTCGGGGGAAGGGACAGCCATTTTACGTTCGACAACAAGAAACTGTAATTCAAGAGGACGTTGCAGTTCCGTACAATATGGCCAGTCCCGTTTTACCAAAGGGGAACTATACCACACCTTCAAACAACGTACAGGAATTCAGCCAGGTAATATTTACACCGACCGCCGATATTTCAGTGGGATTACACCTTGCCATTTTCAAGGCACAAATTGCAACGGACAGGTGATGTACAAGCAAATTTAAAACCTCTTTTCTTGGAGTAATTCAGGAAAGATAACCACACACACACACTGAACACGGTGAGTTAACGAACATTTCGCTCTCATTTAAGTATATGGCTGAAAGAGTCAGCCATCAGGAATTGTGAAATGAACTCTGTCGTCCAGGACTGTGTGCCACAGAGATCGCAGATTCGCTATAAGATGGGGAAATTCACAGGCGTCTATTGTGCTGAATGAGGCCTAAGCACTGTAGTGTGCGAGTAAGACAGACGAGAACCTACGTCATAGGCAAACCCCGTAGACGCTGTTTGTGGCCAAGGAGATGTAGCAGTGTTAAATGTGGTGGACGTAAGATCAGCTATAAAGGGAACATTTATGGAAACTATTTAATTCTGTAGTAATTCAGGGAATGAAGCCACAGTAATTTTAATCTACCATCCTTCATAAATTTTCATGGTGATCCCAATAAAACTTGAATATTAATCATATCTATAACAGTTTAGGATTTACTGTTAAAGTGAAATACACAATGCAAAAATAGACATAATGTCTGATGGGATACCACAATCACTGGTTATACAATGTTACTTATAATCCGTCTTGATTGGTTCAAATGGCTCTGAGCACTATGGGACTTAACATCTGTGGTCATCAGTCCCCTAGAACTTAGAACTACTTAAACCTAACTAACCTAAGGACATCACACACATCCATGCCCGAGGCAGGATTCGAACCTGCGACCGTAGCACTCTCGCGATTCCGGACTGAGCGCCTAGAACCGCTAGACCACCGCGGCCGGCTCGTCTTGATTGCAAAAATGTTTATTCACATAACCGGTTTCGGTTCCTCTAGAACCATCTTCAGATCGGCAATTTTGGTTCCAGGGGTAACCCGTCCACACAGCAACCTTCACATGCGGCGTCACTCCTGTAACCGAAATTGCAGATCTGAAGATGGTTCTAGAGGAACCAAAACCCGTCATGTGAATAAATATTTTTGCAATCAAGACGGATTATAAGTAACATTGAAATTAACAAGTTTTGTAACAAAGACCTGAATGCTAAAATCTGAACTTTTTGGTCGATCTTAACGATCGACATTTCGTATAGAAGCGCATCATTAAAATGACAAATGTTGTAAATATCAACTCGGTAACTTGATTTGTTTAAGAGATATAGTAAATTTAAATTATCAGTATTTTCAGTTAAGCATCAGATCATTTCCTCCACACAGAACACATTGAACGATGACAGCATGACACCTTATTGAATCATTAGGTAATAAAATATTTGTTGTAAAGTTTAGTACATAATAGTTACTATTGTTCCTTATTTATTTATCAGAAAGCGCATTGGTGCAAGGCTACTGCCGTGGCATTCAAAACTATGATATGGATATTACTGTTACTTTATTTAGAACGTGAAAGTGGTCAAGCTTTATTTAATTATGTTAAAATATAAAATAATGTAGAATAAGCTGTAGCCAATCAAATGGACGGTTTCAGGAAAGGGAACTGCCCTAGTCAGTTGAGTGAGGATGTTCGGCACGCGGGAAACGCGGCCGGGGATGGGCAGAGGCAGAGGCACAGTGCTGGTGGAGACGCGAAAGCGGACAGTCGGTCTTTAGGTAGCTAGGAAGTGAAAGTACTTAGAAAATTTGGCGTTGTGTGGTATCGCGGGACTTAACCTCTGAGCGGTGAGCAACCACGCGCCTGGTGTGAAACTTTTCGCATAATTAACGAGGTGGAGCATTGGACTAGGAATTTGCGATGAGATTGTGAATGATCGAACTATGTCAAATGGGTATGCGCTCGAATGTAATAGTAATTCTAAATACGACCACTTTCGCTATTATTTTGCTTTCTGAATAAACATTATTCTAACCAAATCGTAACTGTGTGACCTACATCATTTATGGGTCGTTAATTTAGTTTCCGATGTTGTTATATGTTATATTAACGTTGTATGTTTCGTACAATATCACAAACTTGCCATCAGCCAGACAATTTAACCAAAATTTAGGGCGTGTAATGCGACACGTGCGGTTCAACCCCTAGACCAGGTTGAGCCAAGACATTTCGACGAAGAAGAACAGCATGTGAGCCCGATCGTCTATGGGATGTTAGCTCGCAACACTAGTGCCACCAAAGATGACCAAAGTCAGAGGTATCGATAGTGAAAGAGTACGAACTAGCAGGTGAGGTAGCATTGACTCTGTCCCTCTGTTTTTTGACAAGGGAGAGAGCAGGATTCCAAGCAGAGTTTAAACAAAAACCTCCATCCCTGTTTACAAGGTTGCTCGCTAATTTAATTTCAACAGCTTCCTTAATAGCACTGTCTCAATAGCTGGACGTGCATGCCAATATCTTGGTATTGTTATATAACATAGGGTGACCAGTATCCAAACAATGTTCTGCAATAGCAGATCTACTTGGTGCTATAATCGTGTGTGCAGTTTATGCTCAGTACATCGATCCTCCACGATCCTGATAGTCTGACCAATGTATGCCATGCCACAGCCACAAGGAATGCAATACACACCCGCCTTACGCAAATAAAGATCATCCTTAACAGAACCCAATAGCACATTAATTTTAGTTAGTGGTCGGAAAACACATTTCACATCTTATTTCCGTAAAATGCGACTGATCTTGTTTGTAGTACTTCCTGCGTAAGACAAAAAGGCAGTAAAATTAGGTGTCCACTCGGTATTATCATCAGTCATCCAATGCACAGTTTGTCGCAAGCGCAAGGCATGTTCAATCTGTCTTTCACTATAACGGTTCTGATGAAGTGTAGCTTCAAGATGGGACAGCTCAACTGGCACAGTCTCCGTTCGGAAATGACATGTGCTCTGAGTACCAAGGTACGAAGTACCCCTTTATGCTGAGCCGGAAGGTGACAACTATCAGCCTCTAAAAATAAGTCAGTGTGAGTTTGTTTCTGGTAAACTGCATGTCCTAATGATCCATCAACCTTCCTCCGAAGCAAAACATCAAGAAAGGCAAGAGAACCATGCTCTTCCACCTCCATCATAAAACGAATGTTCCGGTGGATCGAGTTCAGATGTTCTAAAAATGCATTCAAATTCTCTCCATCATGAGGCCAAACTCGCCGGCCGCGGTGGTCTAGCGGTTCTAGGCGCTCAGTCCGGAACCGCGCGACTGCTACGGTCGCAGGTTCGAATCCTGCCTCGGGCATGGATGTGTGTGTTGTCTTTATGTTTGTTAGGTTTAAGTAGTTCTAAGTTCTAGGGGACTGATGACCACAGATGTTAAGTCCCATAGTGCTCAGAGCCATTTGAACCATTTTTTTAGGCCAAACAACAAAAGTATCATCAACATATCTGAAGAAACAGGTGGGTTTCAAAGGCGCCGACCCCAGTGGACGTTCCTCGAAGTCTTCCATAAACAAATTTGCAATCACAGGAGACAACGGGCTACCAATCGCAATTCCATCCGTCTGCTCGTAATACTGGTGATTGAATAAAAATTAAGTGGATGTCAACACATGTAGAAAGAGATTAGTTAATTCAACACAAGACTTAACCTCACACAAACGACTTACATGTCAGGAAAAAGAACGCAATCCTTTCTAGATTCTGCATCGAGCTATAATTCAAGTGATGTCTAGTTTATAATTAGAGGTTATGAAGTACGAAATAACACAATACTTGGGGTAACACCTGTTTCTTAATCACACAATCGTGACGATAATAATAAAAACAGTCATGATTGCACCAAAATAGATACAGCCGATTTCTGTTAGTTTTATGAGCAAAATTGGTGTAGTTTTGAGAGAACTATCTGCATCCAAACTGTAACCGGTTATACCACTGCTTGCAATAGAACCCCCTATAAGAGTTTACTGTGTCTCTCTTCCGATATATCAAAAACATCCCGTCAGACTAATGTGTTGGTCTGTACCATACATAAGAATAATATTCACGAAGGACTGTCTCCACCCTTCCGACAGACGTCTACCACGCAAAATAGCGGAACTGGAATGATTATGTGCCATCGTCGTGGATCTTTAAAAGTATAAAAGGAGGTGTGATAGGCGCAGCAGGATGCCATGGTATGTTGTTATTACTGGAGTATCTAGACAATATTGTTACGAAATATCAGTAGTATAACTTGCATCGAAAATATTATGCTCTTTAGCAGGATGAATATAAATATGTTTACGTCCCCTACAGAATGAGTTTGCGAAAAGCTTTTCACTCTTTGCAGGGCTGTAGCACCATGGAAAATAACGTACAAGCGGTTGAAATCGAGACTTCGCGATTGAGAATGTGCATGCATCGATGCATGCGTGTAGAGCTGTCAGCGGTGGATGGTTGTGATTCGAATGTATAAATGGCTAATGGTCCATCTATAAATTACGTTGCCGGGGATGCGTACTCTGTAGGTATTGGGAGTGGAAATTCTCATGGTCCAGGCTGCTCAGTGCAGTCGACGCACTGTCATCGAATGAATAACTTATTACTAGGATTAAAAAGAAAAAAAAACGAAATCTAAAGTTTTTAGATGTCCTGACACGGTTGTGGCGACGTAAAGTTGGAAGCTGTAAACAAAAGAAGCGAAGCTAATTTGGTAAACAAATGGTTCAAATGGCTCTGAGCACTATGGGACTTAAAATCTGAGGGCATCAGTCTCCTACTTAAACCTAACTAACCTAAGAACATAACACACATCCATGCCCGAGGCAGGATTCGAATCTGCGACCGTAGCGGTCGCGCGATTCCAGACTTGAGGCGCCTAGAACCGCTCGGTCACAACGGCCGCCTTCTGGTAAACAATAAGAGCATATACTTATGGGGGAAGAAATATCAGAGCATCTGCTGATGCCTCGTCAGCGAGATGTAGCGTCAATCAGCAGATGAGTGCCACGAACGCGTGCAGTGCTGGGGAGAGCGTGGGGACGAGGAGGCGTCGCCCGCCGAACGTTTCGCGATATGGTGCTGCTCCTACCCCAGTGCTCTTGAAGACAGCCCTTCGCGCGCTCGGGAGGAGACTGCCGACTGTGGTCCAAGATATCGGTTGTCGTGAAGACTGGGCGCTGGTCATGCACAACGGATCGACCAAGACTTCAGCAGGTGCTCACGAGACGGTCAGGGGGTTGCGCAAATGCGCCACGCCTGACCGGTGTGGAGATGGCAGCTTGCAGATCATCTGCGATGGCCCGTAGTCGCACAGCGGTCATCTCATCCACGACGACCCAGTAGGCGGCAGTGGCAGACCACGGCAGTGGTATGCGTAAGGTTGGCTGCATTTTGGTGTTGTCACCAAGCAGGTAGCAGGCAGACCATCTTCGATCACCTTGTCGTGGTTTCACTGAAACTCAATAGACTATGTTCTGTCTAGTTCTAGTGGTACGGGCAGTTTGGCAGCACGACTGAATGTATTTTTGAACTGCGAAAGTCTCGTTATTTAAAGGGCCGAGCCTGCGTCTGTGACGCGGTGGCACTGGGTGTATAAGCGCATTTGCTTTCGTTTATTGGTCCCGTCAGCACTCCTTGTCTCGCTGTGTTAATTCAGTAATTATTCCGAGTCTCCGAGTTCGAATCTTTCTGCCTAAGTTGCCGTGGCGCTGTGTGCTGCTCTGGGCCCACCTCGTAGAAGTTCTTTAAAACACGCACAGTAAAATTAATCTGCTGCGCAACACAACATACAACAGTAGACAGTAATTGTCAAACGAATTACGTACATTCTCATCGTAAGCATAAGTAGCCTTCTCATTACTGGAATCCTTTAAAAACCCGAATTGTGACTTTGTCAATATATTATTTGCAGTCAGATAGTTAAAAATCCTCATGTATATTAGTTTTCCTAAAGTTTCGAGAATGCTGGTAAGAGTGAAATTGGGTGGGACTTTGATTGTATTTCATATCTCCTTTCTTAAACAGACGCTTAACTTAAGCACATTTCAGCCAGTGGGGAAGTGCTCCAGTGATAAACGACTGTTAACGGACCCGACCAGATAGTTGCGCGCTTTAGCGTGCAGATTCCGTGAGAAATACCGGCCCGCATGGGATCCACCCGCTAGATTAACGACGAGGGCCGGTGTGTAGGCCAACCAGGATGTTTTCAGGCAGTTTCCCCCTTCCGAGTTGGTGGATACCCTGTAGCACTAACATTGCCAGATCCAATAATTAACATGCCAACACTGTGAAGGCCACGAAAAAGCTGATGATAAACGACTGGTTATATGAATATCTTAATATGTTAGTAATATCGGAACAACATTCATTAATTAACCTTGTTGATATTTTAGCATAACGACTATTTTTATATTTTAAGGATGTTATATTCGACATTACTTCTGACGTAGTGAGGTCATAACTGAAGGTATTTATAATGGCTGGTCTGAGATATTCCATGGCGGCATACACTGATCATGACAACCCATCTTTTCAGTAAGTTATGAAGTGCTTGTTAGAAGGTTTTGTTACATTGCAAAAATCTGTTGCCAGTGTATCATTTGCTCTTAATGTTATCTGCTCCACTTCATCTGTGGTTCTACCAGTCTTCTCCTTTACTATAATTCCATATTGCATTACATTTATTTTCTTGTGTGACTGTCTTTTTTTCACCTTGTAATGAACTATAGCTTCAACATCAGAGTTGTTTGTGATCGACAATTTCCTTTATGCCTTACGATGTATCTTTATCCTTGAGTAATCCAGGCTTTTTTTTTTTTTTAATTTAGACTTTGGATTACTTGTGGGTGAGGGGGGGGGGGGGGCAGCTTTCGAATACATTTATGTGTTAATGAAAGAGTTGTATTTTTCATTCGTTTCACGAGCACTGTGTACACCACTAGAGTTCACGACGTAGAAGATTTTTTTAAAAACATAGCCAATTTTTGGCTTACTGACTGTCCTCCCCAACTCAGATTTGGTACATTTAGCATCCTGATCACTATCGATATTTAACATGGCATAGGTTTTGTAACATAGTTCTATTCATTAGATCTTTCTTTAAATTATTATCAAAACCTGTTTTTGAGCAACTAGCTAACCTAGATGGGCAGATAACGGTAGGAATTAATTAATGATGTTGCTGAATGCTCATTTTTATTGAAAGAGTTTTTAGGAAGACCCATATTAAAATCACTAGCAGCCATTGCTTCATTTTTTTTAAACTGTGAAATATGCTGTGAGAAATTCGAGGTAATTTATAAACAGATTAAAATTACCGCATGTCTTTGGTACACGCAAATTGTTATAAAGGATTTATTACGAAATTCTACTTCTGTGACGCATGCTTGCATATGCTGCTCCAAGAAAAATTTAATTGAAATTAAATTTGTCAGTGCCTGATGGATGCAGCAACTCCTCCGCTTTCCTTTTCTGTTCTGCAGATGCGAGATTCTAACATAAATTACGTCAACTGGGTTTGGGGATCTAACAGAGCAGTGCAAATAAGTAGTCCATTAATTTTACTCCTCAGTCCTTCGATATCATGAGGCAATGTGTGGGATCTTGCCCACTCGTCTCGTACAAGGTGCCTCAAGGATGCTGCGTTCTCGGAATGCTATACAATAATTCAAGCAAATACCATTAGTAGTTTTATTTCAATAAGCAGATTGACAGTACTTAACTTTGAAATAAACAATGGTGTCGCAAGCGATGGGCGACATGCAAACAGTAATGTTCTTCGCTATAGACAGTGTCCAAACAAGCAATGAATGTTCTTGTAGCACTCTCTGCTAGGCCGCGCTAATACTCTTCGAATACTGTCCACTAATGTCCGGTCGAGGCTGCCGGGAGTGGCGCTTATATTCACTTCGGGTAGATGCCGCTCCCATTGTGGTGACATCCTGGTCAGCGTGCTATTGGCCGACATCGTTTCACTGCCTTCTCTTCTCTTGCGTTCCTCGTCTTCGTTTCGGCGCTTGTGGTTACGCCAGAATGAAGATAGCGGGCATTTCACATTGAGTAATATGTTATTGGATGGAAATAAAATTGCCGGTGACCGCAGAAAATTTGCAATAACTGAGTGTATTAAAGCAGTATGCTAAAATGTGGTATTCTGTTTCTTGCTCAAACTGAAGGTTCGTTTCAGCCCTAACTTCCTTATCACTTGATTTACGAATGTAGTACCTACCCTGAAGAAGGTGCTGCTGTGACATGTGTAACTGCTTTTGGTTTTACCGTGACGACATCGAGAATCAGTGACATAATATGTCCCTTTAAGTGAACTGAAATTTTATATTATTGGTAGCAGAACGAAACGACACGTGTTATTTCCTTTTAAAGTATTTAATTACATATGTATATGAACCAGACGAACGCTTGGGAAGCAAACAAACGTGTCTTACAGTGCATATAACAGTAGGAGGCAGCATGCTTCGTCACTTCTTGTAACGCTAGCGGTGCTCCAACTGCAAACGATAAATCTTTCAAATCAGTAAGTGTATCGACTGTAGGTGTTAGGCTATCATAACACAGAAAAAAACAACAAAAATGAACGACAAGGGAAAGAAATAAGCTCTCGAAAAATAACACTGCAATTGGATAAAATAAGTACTATGGGTCAAAGCGAGTTTTTCCTGTCTGAAGCTATAGACGATACCACTACGCTTACTGTTAATTTGTCATAAACAATAAAGTATTAAAAAATATTTAAACTTGAGAAAGAATAACACAGGTTAGAATACGTTAATGGTCATCTCTAAGCGAGATACTTTGCATTGTACGCTATAAAACTAATCGAATCGTTCCGTGGGATTCACTAATTTGTTCGCAGCGTATGTCCCATTCACACCGCCCATATAGAACTCATCAGACGCCGGCCGCGGTGGTCTAGCGGTTCTGGCGCTGCAGTCCGGAACCGCGGGACTGCTACGGTCGCAGGTTCGAATCCTACCTCGGGCATGGGTGTGTGTGATGTCCTTAGGTTAGTTAGGTTTAAGTAGTTCTAAGTTCTAGGGGACTTATGACCTAAGATGTTGAGTCCCATAGTGCTCAGAGCCATTTTTAGAACTCATCAGAGACAGAACAAAACACGAAATAGACAAATATGGGGACAGGCAATAAAAGTTATTTTTCCACAGGAACCATACCGCCATTCACCTGGAATGGTTTGGAAATCCACGTGAAATATCAATCAGGGTTGTTGCTGGCCTCGCTGCCATCGAATGCCAGTCTAGTTCTTTAATCACTGTGCTCGCTCGGTGCACACGCAATAGTCTCTCTCTGAGCAGACGGTAGGTTGCAGAGGTAAAATTGGATTTAAAAAATACACACAAATTTCAGTTATGGTAGAGTATATTTAAAGCAGCTTCATATTGTATGCAAGACTCAGTTTTACAACTTACAATACGTACGACCCATCGCATAACACTCGTGTGCGCTTCCAGCTTCGGGAGTTGTGGAGTGCGTTGGCTCACAGCGCCCGCTTGTGTACTTATTGTTTACCATTCTCGTTCTCTGCCGGCCTATCTGCTTACACTCCTGAGTCATCCTTCACTGTCACCAGGCGATAACAAGATTTTCACTCAGTATGCTGACCTGTCACTGCTGTTCATCGCACAGCCTTCATTCTCTGTCAAGTAGCTGCGCAGCTAACGCTGAAACTGTCGACACTTGCTTAGCTCGTGTTTACAATAGCCACCATTGATTCTGTTTTAGATTGTATATACACACATCAAAAAAAGTTTTGCATCACCTCGGTTCCGAGAGTTCCGGAACCTGTACAGAAAATTGGAATAGAGATCAACATAAACATCATTTCCGCCAATTTTATTGGTCATGAAAACCGCACATAGCATGTTGTACCACCATACAGTGAGACCTTCAGTGGAGGTGGTCCAGATTGCTGCACACACCTGTACCTCTAATACCCAGTAGAACGTCCTCTTGCATTGATGCATGCCTATATTTGTCGTGCCATACTATCCACAAGCTCATCAAGGCACCGTTGGTCCAGATAGTGCCACTCCTCAAAGGCGATTCGGTGTAGATCCCTCAGAGTAGTTGGTGGGTCACGTCGTCCATAAGGAGCCCTTTTCAATCTATCCCAGGCATTTCGATAGGGTTCGTGTCTGGAGAACATGCTGGGCACTCTAGTCGAACTGTCATTATCCTGGAAGAAGTCATTCACAAGATGTGCACGATGGGGACGCGAATTGTCCATGAAGACGGATACCTCACCAATATGCTGCCAATAAGGTTGCACTATCGGTCGGAGGACGGCATTCACGTATCTTACAGCCGTCACGGCGCCTTCCATGACCACCAACGGCGTACGTCGGCCCCACATAATACCACCCCAAAACAGCAGGGAACCTCCACCTTGCTGCACTCGCTGGACACTGTGTCGAAGGGGTTCAGCCTGACCGGGTTAAAACACGTCTCCGACGATTGTCTGGTTGAGGGCATATGCGACACTCATCGGTGAAGAGAACGTGATGCCAATCTTGAGCGGTGGATTCGGCGTGTTGTTGGGCCCATCTGTACCGCGCTGCATAGTGTCGTGGTTGCAAAGATGGACCTCGCCATGGACGTCGCGAGGGAAGTTGCGCATCATGCAGCTTATTGCGCACAGTTTGAGTCGTTACACGACGTCCTGTGGCTGCACAAAAAGCATTTTTCAACATGGTGGCGTTGCTGTCACGGTTCCTCCGAGCCATAATCCGTAGGTACCGATCATCCACTGCAGTATTAGCCATTGGGCGGCCTGAGCGAGCATGTCATCAACAGTTCCTGTGTCTCTGTATCTCCTCCGTGTCCAAAAAATATCACTTCGGTTCACTCAGAGACGCCTGGTCACTTCCCTTGTTGAGAGCCCTTCTTGGCACAAAGTAACTATGCGGACGCGATCTAACCGAGGTTTTGACCGTCTAGGCATGGTTGAACTACAGCCAACACGATCCGTTTACCTCCTTCCTGCCGGCCACTGTGGCCGAGCGGTTCTAGGAGCTTCAGTCCGGAACCACGCGACTGCTACAGTCGCAGGTTCGAATCCTGCCTCGGGCATGGATGTGTGTGATGTCCTTAGGTTAGTTAGGTTTAAGTAGTTCTATGTTCTAGGGGACTGATGACCTCAGATGTTAAGTCCCATAGTGCTCAGAGCCATTTGAACCATTTTTTTGACTGGAACTGATCGGCTGTGTGACACCCTCCGTCTAATATGCGCTGCTCATGCATGGTTGTTTACATCTTTGGGCGGGTTTAGTGACATCTCTGTACAGTCAAAGGGACTATGTCTGTGATGCAATATCCACAGTCACCCTCTGTCTTGAGGAGTTCTGTGAACTGCGGTGATGCAAAACTTTTTTTGATGTGTGTAGTTCGTCGTATTCTTAACGTAAGAAATTGGAATGCTAAAAGAGAATAGGATATTGGGAAGCTGGATACTTGACATATGATCTGCGGTTTAACTTCTAACCTTCTCTGCTCTAGGCGTACCTTAGAGCTTGTAATAGGTATATAATTAAAAAAAAAAGCGCTCTAATCGAAGAAGCAATGCGATCAGGAAACATCCCACTGTTTCAGGTATGTCGCGGGCGGAGCTTACACGATACCTGCGCCTTTACGTCATAGTCTGCGCTTGGGCCCGTATTTACTTCTTTGCTTACTCAGGACCCAAGATTGTGGTGGTCCCCAAGCCATTAGGTTGTCTGGTGGATAGTTTTTCAGGTACTACTGGTGTTTCATTTGCGAATAGTGCGCTGCGGGAAGATAACCTGTCGATAAGCCTCCGAAGAAGTACGACTTCTTCTGATTTGAGTGTGATAGTCATTTTGTGAGATGTATGTAGGACGAAGTAGTATGTTGCTTGACTCTGCTTCGAAGTTCCGTTCTCATGACAAATGAACGAATCCGTGGCGTAACGTGCTTATGATATCTAGATCTTCCGCATCTTTTCTGTTAATCCTGCTTGGTAAGGGTTCGAGTGATTAACATTACTCGGGAACGAATGTGTTGTGGGAGACACTTCTTTTGCGGATTAATTAAATTTCTTTAGGTTGAAATTAATTGGAAGAATGTACATGCTTGTACAATTTGCGTTGTGATATTTCCACTCCAAATCGATCAGACATATATATATATACACTCCTGGAAATGGAAAAAAGAACACATTGACACCGGTGTGTCAGACCCACCATACTTGCTCCGGACACTGCGAGAGGGCTGTACAAGCAATGATCACGCTCACGGCACAGCGGACACACCAGGAACCGCGGTGTTGGCCGTCGAATGGCGCTAGCTGCGCAGCATTTGTGCACCGCCGCCGTCAATGTCAGCCAGTTTGCCGTGGCATACGGAGCTTCATCGCAGTCTTTAACACTGGTAGCATGCCGCGACAGCGTGGACGTGAACCGTATGTGCAGTTGACGGACTTTGAGCGAGGGCGTATAGTGGGCATGCGGGAGGCCGGGTGGACGTACCGCCGAATTGCTCAACACGTGGGGCGTGAGGTCTCCACAGTACATCGATGTTGTCGCCAGTGGTCGGCGGAAGGTGCACGTGCCCGTCGACCTGGGACCGGACCGCAGCGACGCACGGATGCACGCCAAGACCGTAGGATCCTACGCAGTGCCGTAGGGGACCGCACCACCACTTCCCAGCAAATTAGGGACACTGTTGCTCCTGGGGTATCGGCGAGGACCATTCGCAACCGTCTCCATGAAGCTGGGCTACGGTCCCGCACACCGTTAGGCCGTCTTCCGCTCACGCCCCAACATCGTGCAGCCCGCCTCCAGTGGTGTCGCGACAGGCGTGAATGGAGGGACGAATGGAGACGTGTCGTCTTCAGCGATGAGAGTCGCTTCTGCCTTGGTGCCAATGATGGTCGTATGCGTGTTTGGCGCCGTGCAGGTGAGCGCCACAATCAGGACTGCATACGACCGAGGCACACAGGGCCAACACCCGGCATCATGGTGTGGGGAGCGATCTCCTACACTGGCCGTACACCACTGGTGATCGTCGAGGGGACACTGAATAGTGCACGGTACATCCAAACCGTCATCGAACCCATCGTTCTACCATTCCTAGACCGGCAAGGGAACTTGCTGTTCCAACAGGACAATGCACGTCCGCATGTATCCCGTGCCACCCAACGTGCTCTAGAAGGTGTAAGTCAACTACCCTGGCCAGCAAGATCTCCGGATCTGTCCCCCATTGAGCATGTTTGGGACTGGATGAAGCGTCGTCTCACGCGGTCTGCACGTCCAGCACGAACGCTGGTCCAACTGAGGCGCCAGGTGGAAATGGCATGGCAAGCCGTTCCACAGGACTACATCCAGCATCTCTACGATCGTCTCCATGGGAGAATAGCAGCCTGCATTGCTGCGAAAGGTGGATATACACTGTACTAGTGCCGACATTGTGCATGCTCTGTTGCCTGTGTCTATGTGCCTGTGGTTCTGTCAGTGTGATCATGTGATGTATCTGACCCCAGGAATGTGTCAATAAAGTTTCCCCTTCCTGGGACAATGAATTCACGGTGTTCTTATTTCAATTTCCAGGAGTATATATATATATATATATATATATATATATATATATAGTGGTTGAGATTGTTTCTAGTGATTGATCGGCAATCGTATTATTGAACAACAGTGGCTCTTTCCCCTTGTTTATGTGCTAGGGGCTACCTTTTAAAAGGATTTAGCAACAATTGTCTGGTGTTAGGTCTTTCCTTCATCATCCGCAGACAGCCTCACGGAGCTTCCGACGTTATTCACCAGGTCATTTTCTGAATAGTGAAGAGTAACTGCGCTGTAACTTTGCCCTGAGGCTAGCCCGAAATTACTTCCACATTTGACGATTTCAACTGCAGAAATCTCCAACCAGTGAGAGAAACGGTACCCTTCAACCAACAATGCAGTGACTAACCAAACACTGAGACTGTTCATAGGTAAAGATACACGACCCAGTCACATTAATGTGACCACCGCTTATGTTCGACGTCAACGTGCAGTACCCACTCACGGAGGGCAGGTGACAGCAATAGCAGTCAAGGGTATATAAAGTGTGTCTAGAGGACACGCAAAACTGTGCAGCCGTTGCCGTAATGCGGAAACGGAGCAATCTGTGTGACATTCAAAAGGGCATGATCATTGGCTAAGTTTGAAACTGGTCACGCGCCGCCGTGGTTAAAGTATACCGTGTATGGCAAAATTGCGCTATCCAAAACCGGCGCCGAGGCATCTGTGATACACCACGGGCCATAGTTGACGGGTGAACGACGGCTGCGGAGATGTGTACGGGCGAATAAACGGGGAACTATCCAGCAACTGACACCGGAGATGAACCAAGGGGCTACCGACAGTGTCTTCTCAACGACCGATCAGCGAACGTTGCTGCGTGTGGGCGTCGGCAGTAGGTGCCTTGTTCATGCACCTATGCTGACTGTTGTTCATCGGCGACTAAGACTAGAATTTGCACGCCAGTACGGCAGGTGGACGTCCACTGAGTGGTGCCAGGTGGCCTTTGCAGATGAACTACGTTCTATGCTCCATCGGACGTGAAATGTCTGAAAGCAAACACCCTGCAACAATCGTCGGAAGGGTCCAGGCCGGAGAAGGGAATGTTATAGTCTGGCAAATGCTTCCGTGGCATTCCCTCGCTGATCTTGTCATTCTGGAAGATACGATGGATCGACACAAGTATGCAGCTGTCCTTCGGGACCGTGTCCACCTCTACATGCAGTTTGTTTTTCCTCGGCACGGTGGCATCTACCAGCAGGACAGTGCAACGTGTCACACAGCTCGCAGTTTTTGTGCGTGGTTCGAAGAGCACAAGGATGAGTTTAACGTACTCCGCTGAAAATCCAACCAGCCCCCACCCTACCCGCATTTAAATCTAATCGAGAATCTGTGGAACCACTTGGATCGGGCTGTTTGCACCACGGATCCTCAGCTGGCCACGACACTGGAGTCGGGATGGCTCCACGTCTCTGTCTGTACCTTCCAGAACCTCAACTGACTCCCTTCCCGGACCGATCACTGTAAAAGGTGATTATTCGGGCTTTTGACAGTGGCCACATATATGTGACTGGACAGTGCGTTAGCTAATATCACGTACTGTGGAGCCACAAAATACCCTGAATTTTAATGTGGGCGTCGAGAGAATACTATTAGGGAAGATCTGCATAGTTTTCACATTGAGATATAATGGAAACTACTTATGTTTCAAAAATAATAAGTTAAATACTGCAAAAGAGTGCTGATTTTGTACTAATTTATATTTAGACGAGCTTATCTTTTGGTATAAAGGCTGGGTCTCCATGAGGGACAAACACTACGTGTTGTTATTAAATGTCAGTGGCTTGATGCCACATTGGTGGTGTGGAAAGATTAGAAAATCGGTGTAGTATATGGACGAATTTGGAATGATACTGTAATAGTTTGCTCTCACCAGTTTGTTTCAGCGGGAGAAGTGACTATACTGTGTAGTGCATAAAAATCCAGTTCTGTTACAGAGGAGGAATCTTTTTGAAATATGAAGGTAAAAAGGTGTATTCGTTGAGGTGAAGTAGTATTCAGATATCATCGAGCTTCTACTTTCACAATATCAATCGCCCCAAGGTAATAGTAAGGTGTCCCACGTCAAGCTAGCTGAATACCGGGCTGATATCCACATCCCATCTCAGTTATACGTTTCGCAAACATTTAAAAAAAACGTTCGCACATTTACACGAGGGATAACTCTAGTAGCAGACAGATAGGGGTACACAAATTCCCTCCTTGGTGGGAAGAGGCGGCCACGCTCTACCACTAACATTGCTAAATCAAGTAATTAACATGCCGCGAAGATACCAGGCGAGGAAGGAGGAGGAGGAGGAAATAGTGGGCATTACAAGGCTGTAACGAGAGTTATGAGCGTGAGTTAATGGTTCCAAAGTGGGTCCCAGATAGGTGAGGTGACCTATGCCATGGACGTGTTCATCACTCTAGGCATACTCTTCTACGCTTAGCGCCCACACTAATTTCTGTGGCATGTGACGTGCTGAGCTGTGTAGGGCGGTGGCCACTGTGATAGTTAACGGTACGCTTGTAAGAAACGGCTCAAACATACTGATACCCTCTTTGATTTATTTAGATCATTACCTTAGCTGAAATACTATCCTCATCAATTGGATTGGAGTGACATGCTGTGACTCTTGTTGCCACGCCGTCGACTAGGCTTAACGGTGACTTCGGTCGTCAACACGGCAGTTGGCGCTGCTACTCATTGGGCATCCGCGGAACTGTGGCACAAGAAAATCCCCGTTCCTATACGACGCAAAGCAGGGGGTGACTGCTATAAGATACACTGATACACTGCGATCGACTCTTACCGACGTTCAGTAAAAGTTTTGAAGACATTTTAGCCCCAGTCGACGGCGTGGCGACAAGAGTCACAGCATGTCACTCCAATCTAATTGATGAGGATAGTATTTCAGCTGAGGCAATGATCTAAATAAATCAGAGAGGGTATCAGTATGTTTGAGCCGTTTCTTACAAGCGTAATTCTTTCTGCCCTAGCATCAGACAGTAATTTGTTCTGAAGTTCAGGCACAAAAAAAAAGAAATAAAAAAGAACCAAACTTACTTCTTCGACGTTTTTCATTACGCCGTAACGATCGTAAATCGTTAATTTGTGTTGAAGCACTACGCCTAGTAATTTTGGTTCGTACAATACTACGAGGGACTTTCAACAAGTTCAAAAATGGTTCAAATGACTCTGAACACTATGGGAATTATCTTCTGAGGTCATCAGTCCCCTAGAACATAGAACTACTTAAACCTAACTAACCTAAGGACATCACACACACCCATGCCCGAGGCAAGATTCGAACCTGCGACCGTAGCGGTCGCGCGGCTCCGGACTGTAGCGCCTAGAACCGCTCGACCACTCCGGCCGGCCCTTTCAATAAGTAAAGCAACACGTTTTTTTTTCCTTCCAATTTCGGTTGGAAAAATGCGAAATTTGTTGTGGAACACCCTGGAATATTCCCGCTTCAGTCCGTATAAGTTCGGGAGGTTCCGATAGGTGGCGGTGCTATACGTAGCCTGCAAAATGGAGTCTGTAACGGCGGTGCGTTCCAAACAGAGAGCCGTCATTGCATTTCTTCTGGCGGAAAATCAGAGCATCGCAAATATTCGTAGGCGACTTCGACCAGTAGAGTGTACCATGCGAGCGTACAGGCCCTCTCGGTGAGGTGGCGTAAGAACGTCCCTTTGAACGGAGATTATTTTGAAAAACAGAGTTTTGTAGCCAGAAGAATATGGAATAATATGGTGTGTTAGAATAAAGAATAAAACCAACCTGATTTCAGAAAAGAGATGTGTTGCGTTACTGAGCGCGCCTCGTACACGTGATTACGAGGATGAAATATAAGTCTGATGTATCCCTATGAAATAATGGAGAAATTTTGTTAGTAAGTAATTTTGCTAAGCGTGATACTTTTAACATTTTGGTACGAACTTCAAAATGCATGAAACTCGCTTTGTTGGGTATTAAGTAGTCATCACCTGAAAATCGCCACAAGGCCGAAACTCATCAGTCATGATGAAACAGTAGACTTGCTCTAGACTGAAGTATACTAGGTGGAAAATGAAATGATGCACGAATTTTGGAGACGATGGAACGCGGCAAAAGGAAACTAATCCTTTCTCTTTTCCTGTCTCGTAAAACTATCCGTAAAGAAAAAGAACCGTCCAATTAGGTGGTTATGTGCCATATAAACAACTTTTTGTAGAATTAGAAACAATTCTTTTCTGGAGGATTAAAAAAAAAAACTCTCTCTGGGCCAAATTCATTTAACTCCGTATAGATTACGTTGATAAACAAACATTCGTTTTTACGAAAAATGTTTGCTGACTGTACCCCACTCTCGCACTGATCAGGCACTGTCATGGAAGGGAGCGAAGCAGTTTGAGAGTCTACCTTACGTGAACTTGCATTGCTAGTCTGGCGGTAATGGTTCAAATGGCTCTGAGCACTATGGGACTTAACTGCTAAGGTCATCAGTCCCCTAGAACTTAGAACTACTTAAACCTAACTAACCTAAGGACACCACACACATCCATGCCCGAGGCAGGATTCGAACCTGCGACCGTAGCAGTCGCGCGGTTCCAGACTGTAGCGCCTAGAACCGCTCGGCCAGTCTGGCGGTAGTTCTGGTTCCCTGTTTGTCTTCACTCACGTATTACCGTGAAGGCTATTGATGTGTTGTAGGAGGTTTTGTTACTAAGTCTCGTGGATCCTTGTGTTTATCACGCTATCGGCATTGTGACGAGTGCATTGGGGTTCCTGGAAGTTGTGCCTTTTTCCATCCTTTGTTCAGGGCTTCTTTACTTCGAAGGGACCCAACGGGATTTATTGTTTCCTCGTTTATTTCTCGCTCTCCTGTGCAGCATAAATAACCTTAAAAACGGTAAAACATTTTACATGGTCTTAAAAAGCAGTGTATTGACATGCTTCTAACAATGCGTGTCTGATCTAGATGCAGTGAGTGGGGCTACTCGGCGTACAACTCAAAGAGATTATTAAGTGGCATGTGAAGAAGTGAACCATCCATGTGGATAGCGGACTTGGTTCGGCGGCCTCCACAAGTACAAATTTTGTCAGCCTGAGATATACGCGTCTCTCTCTCTCTCTCTCTCTCTCTCTCTCTCTCTCTCTCTCTCTGTGTGTGTGTGTGTGTGTGTGTGTGTGTGTGTGTGTGTTTGTTTGGGGGGGGGGGGGGGGGTGTCGAGCGTAAAGTTTCAGTCCCTAGCGCGCGCGCCCTCTGGTTTCGTCCGGCGAATCACGTCTGCGCTTTGTGTTACTTAATAACTTGGCGTTCTTTGTCACTTTGCTTGCATACACAGAAGCTCTTAATCAAAAACTCGTGTGATTACATGCTGTTTCACGTAGCGTTTGGTAAATCGTGAGCCTCCAGTTCTTTGAAGTTTGTTTCAGTTTGAAGCAGTGAATTTTTCGGCTGGTGGATATAGTTTGTATCAAAAACAGGCTTTTGTTCTTTCCGTGCATTGAATGAGTCAGTATCTGCAAGGGATTGACGCAGTTCCGGAGCTCCTGTGTTTTGCTCCAAACAATGGGAGTATGAGTGTGTCCCATTAATTTTTTTTTTTTTACTATACGTCGAGTTAGGGTGGGGGCAGGGTTGCCGCGATTGCTAAAGCACTGGATTAACAGTCTGGAGGAGAGGGGTTTAAATCTGTACTTACGTTTCTCTAAATTGCTGAAGGCGAATGCCAGGACGATTCCTTTCCAGAAGGATATCACTGATTCCGTTTTCCATCCTTTCCCAATCAGAGTTCGTTCCTTGTCGTCAAATAATTTCGTCGTCGTTAAACTCCAATCCTTTCTTGTGAACTTCGTGGGTAAAAAGCTACAGATTTAATTATTTCTTGCTGTGGTTTGGTAACGCGTACCTCTACCGCGTTATTGTATCATTACTGACGAAAATTAAATTAAATCCATCGACAGATACAAACTGGGTCTCGGACTGGGCACGAAATAGGATCTTGACCGTAAAGGGGTAATTCTGTAGCGACTATACCTGTGCTCGCTCTATTTTTAATGTGATGTGAGCCTCGGGATTTTTGTTCTATTAGCAAAGTATTTTCCAGTGCCGACATCATAACTTGGTTTCAGGTTGGCTGGTTGATTGGGGGGGGGGGGGGGGGGGAAGTTACCAAACAGCGAGGTCATCGGTCCCATCGGATTAAAGAAGGATGGGGATGGAAGTCGGCAGTGCCCTTCCAAAGGAACCATCCCGACATTTGTCTAAAGCCATTTAGGGAAATCTAGGAAAACCTGAGCCAGAATGGTCGGACGCGGGTTTGAGCCGCCGACCTCCCGTAAGCGAGTCCAATGTGCTAACCACTGCGCCACCTCGCTCTGTGAGTTTCAGGTATGTACATATTTGTGAACATGAGCACGTAAATCTTTGCGAGACTTCCTCGTTTAATTGGTGCATTAATTAACAATTCTGTTAAGGAAGTGCACGTATTTTTCAAGTACTGAAACTTACCTAGGACTTGTACAGCAGGATGTGGCAAAGCTCGATAAAACTGGAAAGTTTCGAGTTTTTAACATGACACCAGACCTTCAGTACGCAAACTCAGAATACACATCGTGACTTTAAAATTCCAAATAATTCTCAATGTACCTCAAACGTTTTGTTGTTGTGTTTCATCTAAAGTATGTGCAATAAAATGAAAAAAAACTTAAGTCGTAAGCTACGTTATCTGGGGAAAGTTGAAGAATTGATATCTGTCTAGGGTCTGGTAGTATTTGTGAAGAATAGAGCAGGAAATTCTCAAAATATAGTAGAAATGTAAAATTTTTTGCAGAGAATTCAAGATTAATTTAAAAGTGAAGATCAAACAAACTGCGTTTTCTTTCGCTTGTATATTAGCCGTCGACGTATGCTGTGCTTTACGGGTGCTGCGGATGACAACAAAAATGGTCCTGGTACGAAATGAAATGGCACCCCAAACCATAACCCTCGGTTGTCGGGACGTATGGCGGGTAACAGTCCGGTTGGTATGCCATCGCTGTGTGGGGCGTCTCCACACACGTCTTCGGAGTGGAATCTCATTGACTGGAGTAGAATTGTCTTTAATGAAGAGTCCCGCTTCGAACTGAGCTCTGGTGGCCAGCGAAGATGTGTCTGAAGACACCCCGGACAGCGGTGGGATACTGATCTACCAGTCACACGCCATACGTCCGACAACCAAGAGTGAGCCCCTCTGTTAGAGAGTATTCAGTGCACTGTCTGTTCTGACACACTTGGGCTCTGCCCAGCAATAAAGTCTGATATTAGTTCCGCCACAGATCGCCGCCTGTCCTGTTTTACGAGTCTGCCCAGTCTACGTTGTCCGACGTCTGTAATGAGAGTTAGCCGCCCAACCCTATGACGTCTGGACGTGGTCTCACCATGGTTTCGCCACGTGTTGAAGACATCACAGCACTCCTTGAACACCCGACAAGTCGTGCAGTTGCCGAAATGCTCGTGCAGCACGCCCACTGATACTGCATGCACCGTGCGTGTGTCTGACTAGCAGTCATTCCTCGCCGGGTAAAGTTGCTATCTCCTAGAAGGGTTTATATCGATTTTAAGTCGTTGGTCATAATGTTCTGACTGAGCAGTGTACATACCTAGGCGATGAATATGAATTTTTTGAAGCAGTGTATCTTTTGTGTAATATGTTTTGAGGCTCCTTGGCATCCCTTGGCGGCTGGAGCGTGGGAAGAATGATTGCTCTCAAGCCTTTGTTCGAACCATAACTTGTCTTATTTAATATTCACGGTGTCTACTGGAGCTATACACAGCGGGTTGAAGATTCGCAGATCGGAATTTTGTGAAAAGACTTTCACGAAATACTAGGCATATTTCTTAGGACGTCTTCCACTTGAGATTTTGTTTTAACAGTTTAATTCTTCCTTATGGAAAGCGATGTGAATATTGGCGATGCCCTTCCTTGTGTACAGCTCATGTATCCTGTTAGTCATAAACTTCAGCAACATGCAACTGTTGTCTGTACACAATCGTTTGTTCAAGCAATCTCCTTCGTATACAAACGGCAGCTTATCAGTAACTTGCCTAGTCGTCCAAATCTGTCATTCACTTAACGCATATGTGAACCTATATTTATTCTACTTCAACACCTTACGTAGTGTTACTCCCAATTATTTTTATAGAATGAGTGAGTACAGTTCGCGCTAAAGAAATGCTGTAACCTTTGACTAAAAGCTTAATCAGTTACGGACTGTACATTCCCTACATTTCTATAAATGACTATTTGCACAGAATTGAGAGTTAGTCCCATATCAGACATGTTACTACGATGTTTACTGGCGCTCTCTCTCGTCGATAACATCATCACTAGGAAGTCTACAACATCGTCATGGTCCTTAGGCTAGAGAGAGAGAGAGAGAGAGAGAGAGAGAGAGAGGGGGGGGGGGGGCACTGGTCGGCGTCAAAGAATTAGTGAACAGTGTAGTATTAGCTGTTTATATTATTAAATAAGTTCTTTTTAAGAATGTAGGAACAAAACGTTATTGTAGGAAGTTGCTCTATTCTAAACAGACTGTCCTTGTACGCAGGACAGTGAAAAATCTCAGTCCGCCCGTTCTAAGGTAGGTTTTCCGTGATTTCCATAAATTACTTACGTTAAAAGAAGAGCGTATTTTTTTCACCAGACACTGTACAATTTTTTAAAATTTTTTGATGGTACAGCTTAACCTACTGTTACAGTATAACAATAATTCGAAAAATTAAACAACCATGAATAGTTCCACACAAGCCCGTAGACATATGCTACGCGATAAAGGATTTATTTCATGTACAACATCGTATACAGACTGACATCTTCATGTCATCCTTTTGCACCTTACATCTGCTGTTACAGTTTTATCTTAATTATTATCTGTATGGGCATGGTTGCTTATGACATCTAACAAGTTTGTTTTGCCCACAGTTGATTACTAACGCCGTTTCTCGATGTTTGTCACGTGCTGTAATTATGAACACTTCGTTTTACATTACTAAGATATTACATTTTGAGATTAGACATTATATTACGTTTTCTAACAGTATTATACTGAATATATACGATGTAAATAGCTTTTGTTCAGTCCATGAAATACGTTTCGACATATGTAACGGTGCTGATGTGCGCCACCGATTTATTTATATAATACGTTTTTCACATAACAATTACTTAGAGACAGAGATATTTTTGAAATCGTGTGGATAGTTGCAAGATCCTTGTATTTTTATTCTCTGACTGACTGACTGACTGTTAAAAATTTTTCCACGCAAACTGCACATGTGACAGTTCGTTGAGTGAATGCATAGTGTATTTCGTGGGAAATATTGCAAGGTTTGTTTTCTTAGTGCTTCTTGCTAAATGTGAGATTTAAGTAACGTGGTAATGTTTTTGACCTTATAATCACTTTCACGTCGTGCACCTTTACATTTTAGGTGAGGAGGTTTGACGACGGTGCTTTGCACAGGTATGCATGACACGTGATTTTTAAATTAATGGCAAGGATGTAGCCCCATATGTTACTAGAGGTGAATATTATGTCTTTGTCATGGTACGTTCAGTATAGTTGCGTGTTTAGCTTTTTCTTTTCTCTCTATCTATGGTGTGTTATGTTTTCACTCACACTTCAGAATTGGCAATGCTTGAAACCGGTTGTGTGAAAAACTAAAAATAAAAAATTTATACACAATCTGATGGAAAAAAGTCGTTTTTAAAATTTATTGAGGTTGTGGGGACTACGCCGAAGTAGTTACGTAAATTAAATGCTAGGACTATCTCTGCTATAAGGTCACGGCCATTTGGCTGACCCCTTGTCGAACTAGACCTATAAATGCCTGTATATATGAATCATTTGTCAGGCGCAGAACTGATTTATTTATTTTTTGCTTGGTTTTGTTAATTCTTGGCGGCTCGAAGTGTCGCGTTTCCAGCGTGCTAAAGTGTCTCAGAGGCTGCGCGCGGTGTAAACGTTGGTATACTTGCTGGCTGAAGAGCTGTTTCGTGAGGGAGGCGTGACAGACGAGGGACGGGGACAAGAAGCTGCGCTTGATACGGGACAGCAAGAGCCCTTGGCTCTGCGTGCTCTACATCTTCCGCCTCCTTCCACTCGAGCCCCCGTTTGTGGCGCCCTACTCCCTTTCCCTTTCATTGTACGTACATAGGATCAGACCGCAGTCGTTTAATGCTTATTTCAAGAAAGGGAAGCATTATTCGCCGCTCTGCGTAAGTATTAACAGATAATTGTAAAATATTCGAGAAATGGAGTCAGCAGAACGCATCAGTCCCGATTTCAATCTTAGTACAGAGAATTCCGTAAGAGAAGTGCCACTGGCTTTTTCCAATTATTATGACTGGTAATTAATTTTAATGGAGGAGGGAAATCTGAATACATGATTTGTTTTAAATGCGAAGAGAGGCGTCGTGGAAAAAACTGAGATAATATTGACAGGGGAAGCTTCGAGATTTATATCATAATTATTTAGTTTCTCCTTATTTTCATTTTACCATTTATATCGTTTCGGAACACATGTTAGTACTATTTCAGAACTAATGGGGCATCTGCCTTTTTCAGGTCCAGAAAGACGCATCCAGGCCCAGTCGTACACCTCAGCGATAACCCGCTCGACGCAAGTAAGGTAAGATTCAGACGATGATTGTTGACGAGCAAGATGCTCAAAAAATTTAGTAATTCAGCTCGCATGCAACAAAGCTGCAGAGAGATTATCTCACGTATACAGGGTGAATCACCTTAAACTTGCATCGCAGATATTGCGGAAATGAAAAGTGCTACTGATCTGCGATTTTCACAGAACGGGTTGGTAGTCAGGGAATCGTATTTTTAGCCAGTCAGCAGATGATGATGATAATACTCAGAAACTGTATTTTTTGTGTAAACATACTTTTTTAAATGGAACAATGCCTAGTGACATTAACAAACTAATAATAAGGTTAATTAGAATGTCTTTCGTGTTTACTGTAGGATTCTAGTGCGAGTCGTTTACGAGATATCGTAATTTGACAAGTTCACACGCCGACACTTGTACAATACCTGTGGTAGCACACACTAAAGAACAACATAAGTGCATACAGTAATTACGTGGATACTGACCAGTAACGAGACAACTGACCATCACAGGCTATGTTCAGAATGAACACCGGCAGCGGCAATACACGCTTCCAGTATGGTACTGAACGACTTTTGCGCACCTGTTAGCATTTCAGCGAATATGTCCGAGCAGGCTGCAGTAATACGTCCTTGCATATGACCGGTTGTAACTGATATGTCCTTGTAAACAGCATCTTTGAGCTTTCTTCAAAGAAAAAAAGTTAAATCCGGAGTGAACGGGCCGTCCAAGGTACAGGTAGTCTGCGTCCAATCCAACGACTTGGAAACAAATTGGAAATTTGTGGTAAGTCTTATGGGACCAAACTGCTGACGTCATCGGTCACTAAGCGTACGCACTACGTAATCTAACTTAAACTAACTTACGCTAAGGACAACACACATACGCCCGAGGGAGGACTCGAACCACAGACGGGGGGAGCCGCGCGATTTGGAAACAATTCGTGAAGACATGCCGTAGTACTTGTGCACTAGGGGCTGGACAGCCATCATATTGGTGCCTCAGGTTCCTCCTAATCTGCAGAGTCTGTGGAGACGGTCTGTTACGAGGCTGCGATACATGTGCGCGTTCAGTCTTACGTCTATGAAACACAGGCCTATGAGATGATGGTTCACAATCCCACACCACACGTTTACACCCCATGGACTTTGACTTTCCTCCTGTCAAGGCCAGCAGGGATTGTCCACGGACCAATAGTGCATGTTTCGGTGGTTTGCGTGACCATCATTGGTAAAAGTAGCTTCATCACTAAACAAGATACAACGTACATCTGGAGTATCCTGTCTTAAATGTCCCTGTACAGAAGTTAACACGATTCTCATAACCGTTTCCATGCGGCTCTTGATGGAGGGAGATATGATACGAATGGAACCTATGTCGATGGAGAATGCGTAGGACACTTGCCTGACATGCTACTTCCTCTTGCGATTGTGCGGGAGCTAACGTGCGGACAACTGCAATAGCATCAAGAACATTAATTTTCCCTTCTTATGTCGTCACTTTGTTTCCTTCTGTTACGTTGTCTAGGTATTACACTACCATTTTCACGTAATTGGTTAAAGAGGTTGATAAATAATAACCAAGATGGTTGACTTCTATTGGGATATCTTGCCGCAAACACCGTACAAAAACGAAATGCATTCTTTCTACACTCTCCATATACTATATCTGTTTTTTCTGCTTTGGTAAATCTCATCGTCCACTTACCCCCTCCTGCTTGGACTGTCACACATTGACTATAAACTCAAAGAATGCACAAGCACACTGTAAGCAAACAGAACTGCGTCGTACCTTGCAGCTACGCAGGTTGAATGACACAACCAAGTGTAGGTGTGGAAACTTTTCAAAATACGATATCCCGTAAACGACTCGCACTAGAATCCTGCAGCAAACACCACTGTCATTCTAATTTACCCTACTTTTAGTCTGTTAGTGTAAATAGGCATTGTTCCATTTGAAAAAGTGTTTGTTTGCATAAAAATACACTTTCTAAGTAGTATTACAATCTGCAGCTTGGTTGACAGTACGAACCCATGGCCACCAACCCATTCTGTGAAACCTACACATCAATAGCGCTTCCCATTTCCGCAATATTTCAGGCGCAAGTTTTAGGTGATTCACTCTGTATATTGATGCTGCTACTTCTAATAGGGGTAAAGCGATTGATCGGTCAGAAGCTCAATGAGTGCAAAAAGTTTTACATTCTCACTGTCTTCATTGTGGTGTATGCAGTGCCAACCTTGTGTGAATGCTCTGAAAAGCTAACCATTTCCATATCACAGCATCTTCCTCCTGTCTGTTCAATATCGCGTCTGTAGCACGTCATCGTCGTGGTGTAGCAATTTTAATGGCCATTAGTGTATTTCGGTGAAGTTTCACTATTGTCTGTGGGTTCATTTCATTTTCTGTCGAATAAGAGGTAAACATGGTTAATAATACATACAGATTTGTGATTATATTCATAACATTTAACATCATCTATACCTCAACAGGACATTCTGATGTTCATGTAGCTGTCTCCCATTGCACCACAGCTGCTATTTTGATACAAGTTGTCATCTGCAGCTAGTGAGATTTTCTCTATAACACAGGACCTATACTGAACAAAATTGTTAGTAGTAAAACGAAAATATTAGTTTTTTGGTTTATTTTGCCCTTTGTTGATGTTACATTACACTATATCTTACTTTCTGTTGTGAGCACTGATACGTTATTTATCACTTAACGTTTGTTTGCTATGTTTCTGCAATTGTTTCCGAAAACATTTCTACCTGATAGCTGTAACGACATGTTACTTGAGACAGACTTTGTAAACTGGTGTATGCGGGGAAGGAAGCGGGTATATTTTTCGTTTTTGCTTATTTTTGTGCTTTCCGGGTTGTCACGACTGTATGAAACACCCAGAAACAAGCACTGTGTCGCTATTTATTAAATATTCAGCTGTTCCACCATTCTGATTTATATATTCTGGGCGGAAAATCAGAACTTTGTTATGACAGCAGGTTTGTCAACAGACGTTAATGCTGACCTCAAAAGTCTTAAATGCAGTATCAGACCTCCACAAAACCTATTCAGTGAACTAAATTACCACATACAAAAGCTATAGTAGAATGGGAGGAAATAAATTTTACAAAGTCCATCGCAAATAAAATGTGCTCAGAACTAAAAAGCAGAAACGTTTCCGAAAACACTTGCAATAACCTAGCAAACAAACGATATAAGATAATTAACATACGAGTGCTGACAGATAACGTGTAATGTAACATCAACAAAGCGTAAAATAACCAAAACAACAGTAGTTTTTGTTTAATATAGGTACTGCATTACAGGGAAATCTTTATTAGTTGCAGATGACAACATGTACCAAAATAGCAGCTGTTGTGCAGATGACAACATGTACCATCAGAATGTCCTGTTACAGTGTAGATTTGTTAACTGTTATGAATAAAATCACTATAATCCTAAAACTCTAAATATTATTATGCGTATTTAACTTGTTATTCAACAGAAAATTATATTACGCTATTGATGATAGTGAATCTTTTCCAAAAAATGTATGAATGAATAATAAAAAAAATGTTAAGGCCTCAGTCCTTTTCCAAAACATATTCTGTTACCCTTGTTTGTCTGTTCAAGGTATACCGAGGCCGTTTAACTGATCCTCCATGTTCTTACAATACCTTATAGTCTTTGTTTCCCATATAGACGAGGGAAGTAAAGTAACTGCCTTGTATACGTTCATTTCTTCTCCCTGAAATATAATTCCTTCCGCAATGTTTCTCTGTAGTTTCCTGCACTGCTTCTGTATGTGTATAATGAATGACATAGGGCAATAGGCTACAACGCTATCTTACGTCCTCGTCAATAATTACCTCTCTTTAATGTCCTATGAATGGTATTTTTTATTTATTTATTTACTGCAGTCTTGTTTGTATACGAGCCGTACATAGTCTGCATCTCTCTGGACTTTATACCTGATAACTTCAGAATTTAAAAGTGTATATACCAGTCAACATTGTGAAAAGCATTTTCTAAATCTATAAAAGCTGTAAATAAATATTCATCTTTCTTCCTTTTCTATGAGTATAGAGTATAGTAGGAAATACTTTACTGGCCATTAAAATTGCTACACCACGAAGATGACGTGCTACAGACGCGATATTGAACCGACAGGAAGAAGGTGCTGTGATATGCAAATGACTAGCTTTTCAGAGCATTCACACAAGGTTGGCGCGGGTAGGCGACACCTACAACGTGGTGACATGAGGAAAGTTTCCAACCGGTTTCTCGTACACAAACAGCAGTTGACCGACGATGCCTGGTGAAACTTTGTTGCGATGCCTCGTGTAAGGAGGAGAAATGCGTACCATCACGTTTCCGACTTTGATAAAGGTCCGATTGTAGCCTATCGCTATTGCTGTTTATCGTATCGCGACATTGCTGCTGGCGTTGGTCGAGATACAATGACTGTTAGCAGAATATGGAATCGGTGGGTTCAGGAGGGTAATGCGAAACGCCTTGCTGGATCCCAACGGCCTCGTATCACTATCAGTCGAGAATACAGGCATCTTATCCGCATGGCTGTAACGGATCGTGCAGCCACTTCTCGATCCCTGAGTCAACCGATGTGGACGTTTGCAAGACAAGAACCATCTGCACGAACAGTTCGACGACGTTTGCAGCAGCATGGACTATCAGCTCGGAGACCATGGCTGCGGTTACCCTTGCCGCTGCATCACAGGCAGGAGCGCCTGCGATGGTGTACTCAACGACAAACCTGGGTGCACGAATGTCAAAACGTCATTTTTTGGATGAATCCAGGTTCTGTTTACAGCATCGTGATGGCCGCATCCGTCTTTGGCGACATCGCGGTGAACGCACATTGGAAGCGTGTATTGAACAGTGGACGTTACATTTCAGATGTGTTACGACCCGTGGCTGTACCCTTCATTCGATCCCTGCGAAACCCTACATTTCAGCAGGATAATGCACGACCGCATGTTGAACGTCCTGTACGGGCCTTTCTGGATACAGAAAATGTTCGACTGCTGCTCTGGCCAGCACATTCTCCAGATCTCTCACCAACTGAAAACGTCTGGTCAATGGTGGCCGAGCAACTGGCTCGTCACAATACGCCAGTCGCTACTTGATGAACTGTGGTATCGCGTTGAAGCTGCATGGGCAGCTGTACCTGTACACGCCATCCAATCTCTGTTTGACTCAATGCTCAGGCGTATCAAGGCCGTTATTACGGCCAGAGGTGGTTGTTCTGGGTACTGATTTCTCTGGATCTATGCAGCCAAATTGCGTAAAAATGTAATCACATGTCAGTTCTAGTATAATATATTTGTCCAATGAATACCCGTTTATCATCTGCATTTCTTCTTGGTGTAGCAATTTTAATGGCCAGTAGTGTACATGATTAAATTAGTAAATGGTTTGGGGGTATACAGTGCGCAAAATTGGTGCGGAGGAGCTGCTACATCTGAAAGAAACAATCCCTGTAAACCCGGCTGGACATGATGTGAACTGAACTTTGATTACAGATACAGGGACGTCATTCCGTACTGTTTAAACTCCATGCCAAAGCTCATAAATCATATTGCCTGCCGATTACTGCAGTGCCAGCCTATCGGGCAACTACGCCCTGATATTTTCAATACTGGTCAAGGCAACAACAATCTGTATAGAGGTAGGTCAGGACAGCAAGGGCAACATGCGGTGTTGTGTTATCTTTTTCAAATATGTCATGAAGACTTTCAAGATTTGGTAAATGCATCGGCCTTATATTTTGTACGTCTTGCTTTCCAAATTACCTGCTGCGCCACCAGAGGTGATAGTGTTGTGTGATGGCTAATACAATCAGAAAACATTCGTTATTCTAAGAGCCTCCACACGCGGACGTCTCCACCGTGACATTGTATGCAGAACCAAGACTCGTTGCTGCCACTCTTTTGCCCAGTGATGGCGCACGTCTCTCTGTCGCCGTCAAGGGAAGTAGCAACAGTGGCTGTAGTGCTGACAGTCCACGGTGCTCCAAGTGTTGTCATACGTTCGGCATGGATTGTTTCGCTGCAAACTGGCCATTTCCGTACTCAAGTTACGTCAGCTTTCTGGACGATAATACACGGCTGAGCAAACATTATCCATCTATTACCCCATCGATTCCATATTTGCATTACAGTCGTAGGATCATGACCAACATGCGCAGCAATATCACAGAACGACAAACCGCTGTCTTGGTAAACCGCGATTTTGCCACACTACGAGGTAGTAGAGGTTTTTCCTTCTTACACGATGCATAACACGAACTTCTCACAAACAAAAAACATTCAGTTGCGATTTATGAGTCGGAAATACCATGCCTAATCTTTCCTCATATACAGGATGTAGATAGCGTTACTCCTATTCAGTTTGTACGAATACGCCGAAATGCTAATTATTTCCCCATCCAAACATGTAGTACTGTCCATTCCAATCTGACGACTATTCCAATTCTGAAGGCCAGCAATCTACTTACGAAAAATTATTCAACAATCACTGGTTAACATGGATGCCAGTCAATAAAGATTCTGAAACTCCAGTTAGCCTACTATAACAAGAGATCCATATTCATGAATGCAAAATTACAACACTAAAACATAGCCACACTTCTGGAAGAATTCTTCGGAGCAGAAACGTCACATCAAAACAAAACCAAAATTGAAGAAATAGAGAAATAGGATTGGAAAATCCTTAGGAACATTTTCATACCAATAAATAGGGAAGGAATTTATATTAAGAGACCAACATGAGAAATATGAACTCATCGTATAAAAAATTGGTCATCCATTTAAGACCATTACAGACTTGAGAGCTGTAGATGGCTAGGACAGGTACCAGGCAGTCATGTGATCATGCAGTGCTGGCATACGTCATGACAGTGAAGTGGTGTATGTATCCCTGTCGATAGTAAACAATCAGTGCAGTAAGGCAGGTTGATGTGGAGACGTAGCAACCTGCTGAAAGGAGCTTTTGTCTTTGGACATGACCCATGACTACACTGTGAATGAAGTACCCATTTAGCTGATGATGTATATTGGTAGGCTGTCCAACATGTCTACAAGGAATGGAGACCACTGTCAGCCATGTGACACAGCATAAGAACACATCCGAACACTAGTGGAGCCAAGTGCTTTTTGGGCCGCTGATTTATGACCCTTACGTAAACAGACACCATCTGTCACTTCTAAGATCACTACCTTCCTCCCAGACACTTTCAAAGTTACCCCTCCCTTCCCATCTCAAAGGCTTTAGAGTGAGTTATAAATGGAAAGAAATTCAAAAGACCATTGTCCTATTTGTTGGTGCAGACATTTATCTTAATGGATATGATTTCTAACCTACCTTGTGATAATACCTGTACTATAATTTATGACTCAGAGTGGCTACTAGATACTTGAACTTATCTTAATGACTGTAATTTGTGAGCCAAAAATAACGTCATATGGAATCACTCAACAGAGGAAAGTCCACTGGACCTGACGGGATACCAATTCGATTCTACACAGAGTACGCGAAAGAACTTGGCCCCCCTTCTAACAGCCGTTTACCGCAAGTCTCTAGAGGAACGGAAGGTTCCAAATGATTGGAAAAGAGCACAAGTAGTCCCAGTCTTCAAGAAGTGTCGTCGAGCAGATGCGCAAAACTATAGACCTATATCTCTGACGTCGATCTGTTGTAGAATTTTAGAACATGTTTTTTGCTCGAGTATCATGTCGTTTTTGGAAACCCAGAATCTACTCTGCAGGAATCAACATGGATTCCGGAAACAGCGATCATGTGAGACCAAACTCGCTTTATTTGTTCATGAGACCCAGAAAATATTAGATACAGGCTCCCGGGTAGATGCTATTTTCCTTGACTTCCGGAAGGCGTTCGCTACAGTTCCGCACTGTCGCCTGATAAAGTAAGAGCCTACGGAGTATCGGACCAGCTGTATGGCTGGATTGAAGAGTTTTTAGCAAACAGAACACAGCATGTTGTTATCAATGGAGAGACGTTAAAGTAACCTCTGGCGTGCCACAGGGGAGTGTTATGGGACCATTGCTTTTCACAATATATATAAATGACCTAGTAGATAGTGTCGGAAGTTCCATGTGGCTTTTCACGGATGATGCTGTGGTATACAGAGAAGTTGCAGCATTAGAAAATTGTAGCAAAACGCAGGAACATCTGCAGTGGATAGGCACTTGGTGCAGGGAGTGGCAACTGGCCCTTAACATAGACAAATGTAATGTATTGCGAATACATAGAAAGAAGGATCCTTTATTGTATGATTATATGATAGCGGAACAAACACTGGTAGCAGTTACTTCTGTAAAATATCTGGGAGTATGCGTGCGGAACGATGTGAAGTGGAATGATAATATAAAATTAATTGTTGGTAAGGCAGGTACCAGGTTGAGATTCATTGGGAGAGTCCTTAGAAAATGTAGTCCATCAACAAAGGAGGTGGCTTACAAAACACTTGTTCGACCTGTACTTGAGTATTGCTCATCAGTGTGGGATCCGTACCAGATCGGGTTGACGGAGGAGATAGAGAAGATCCAAAGAAGAGCGGCGCATTTCGTCACAGGGTTATTTGGTAACCGTGATAGCGTTACGGAGATGTTTAGCAAACTCAAGTGGCAGTCTGTGCAAGAGAGGCGCTCTGCATCGCGGTGTAGCTTGCTATCCAGGTTTCGAGAGGGTGCGTTTCTGGATGAGGTATCGAATATATTGCTTCCCCCTACTTATACCTCCCGAGGAGATCACGAATGTAAAATTAGAGAGATTAGAGCGCGCACGGAGGCTTTCAGACAGTCGTTCTTCCCGCGAACGATACGCGACTGGAATAGAAAAGGGAGGTAATGACAGTGGCACGTAAAGTGCCCTCCTCCACACACCGTTGGGTGGCTTGCGGAGTATAAATGTAGATGTAGATGTAGATGTAGATGTCTGCTCCGCCTCCAGTGTCACCTCACCACCACTCGCTGCCATAACCAGTCATCATGGCTGTCACACTCTCTCTACAAGCCCAGTTGCGCCACTGAGTGTGAGTGATGATGTGCCCGTCCACTATGGAATGCATGACTCTCACACACTGTGAGGCACGGGGAGCTGCAATCAGCCAACATGGATAAAGACGCAAATCCCCCACCTACTCACCCAGCATCTACCATCGATCTCTGTATACCAGCAAGCTCATTGGCTGTTGTGTCCGACAAATTTGCCGTGGAATCTCATTGAATGGAGTGGAACTGTCTTCATTCATGAATCCCTCTTTGAACTGAGCACTGATGATGAGCGAAGACGTTTCTGGAAACGCCCTGAACAGCGTTGAGCTATCAACCTGACTGTCGCCTGCCATACGACCTGGCAACCCCTTCATGGCAAGCCACTTAAGCAAAACAATACACACCCGCACACACCGTGAGTCCGTGCTGCCAAACTCTACCTTGGCCAGCAGGGTTACCAGATCTCTCCCCAGTTGAGAATGTTTTGAGCATTATGGACAGGGCCCTCCAACCAGCTCGGGATTTTGACGCTCTAACGTGCCAACTGAACAGAATTTGGCGCGATATCCCTCAGGAGAACGTCCAAGAACCCTATCAATCAATGCCAAGCGAAATAACTGCTTACATAAGGGACATGTGACTTGCTCAACATGTGAAATTTTCTCTTGAATAAATCGTGCAATTTTACAGAAATTGTAATCATTTGTTTGTCTGTACATGTAAGTCACATCTACCAGTTTCCAACCCATGTGAATAATTACTTCGTGGTGTGTCATCGTTTCTTAGAGAGTAATTGCCTGTAAACTATGTGGAGAATGTTAATGCAGACTGTAATAAAGAAGATAATTATACAGAGATGTTACATTAAAGCAGAGGAAACTCATTTTTCTCAATCCAGGACAATGTTGTCTACAATACCATCAACTATAAATGTTACAGAGTTAAGTGTTTGTTGGTACAAGTCTAATTTCACAGGTCATAAGAAGAAGAACCAATGTGTCTAACAGACCAAAACCATTACGTATTTGAACAAATATGTAGCAGTACTGTTGTAACTTAGGTAATAGTCCTTTAGCAGTAGAAAAATACACGACTCACATATTGCCAATACGGGGTTAGCACGTGTCAGTATGCATACATTGAATGAATATGCTGTCACACAGTGGTACCCATTAATTTACATGATTTATTGGACCAGAGAGACATGCATAGTGATTTACAATTTGGTAACCATGGTATCAGATACTCTGATACATGCCTTCTGTACTAAAGGGAACGGTATTAAGTTGTGATTTCTAACTCGTTAGGGGTGCTAGGCGTATTTTATAACTGAGCAAGGTGGCGCAGTGGTTAGCACACTGGACTCACATTCAGTACAACAACGATTCAAACCCACATCCGGCCATCCTGAGTTAGGTTTTCCACGATTTCCTTAAATCGCTTCTGGCAAATGCCAGTATTGTTCCTTTGAAAGGGCATGGCTGACTTCCTTCCCCATCCTTCCCCAGTCCGAAGGGACCGATGACTTTGCTGTTTGGTCCTGTCCCACCAACCAACTGTGTTTCATATCAGCAAACGGTATTTTCTGCTATGCTCTGCATGTTTCCACTGGGGTTATAAGAATACTATGATATGTATTCAGAATCTGGAATAATTACATTTAAAGACCATTTGTTTCGCTAAGGTGGTTAACTTACATATAAACTACATGGAAATCGATTACACACACACACACTCTGGCGCTATTTACGATTTGGCAGCCGACTTCCAGAATTTATAAAGTGTCCTGACGAAAGAGAAAGTTAGTATTAAGCTATAATTTATAGCTATAGTGTTTGACCCTACACAGAGAATCATTAATAGAGTTGAGAGAATTGATAAATACAAAGCCTACAGCTGACTGAGGTGGAATTGAATACTGGGATCTTCCAATCCATTGTCTAGCACTTCCTAGCGTGGCTGTCTACACTGCTGTGGCTGGGAGCTGTTGATAGCAACATATCTATGTGATTGTGTTCTGATGTGATAGAAATATTGGAGACCTGCCCTACAGCTTTCATGGAACGATTGTCATGATATTATATGTGAATATGGTGCACTGTAGTCTCGTATGTAGTACAAAATTTACTGTCACACCAGTGGCAAAGGTGTGTCTGTAGGCTTGCATCCAGCAGGGACAGACATACCAGAGTCAGGTTGTGGTGGCAGCCTTGCATATATGCATCAATGGATGTTGCGAAAGCCTTCCTAACCACAAGAGATCAGTGGATGCAAGTTGCGTATCATAGTACACAAGTCAAACAGATTTACAGGTTGGAAGTACTCTCCACCATGTTGTGAAGTTGTATGCAGGTGTTAAGCATCAGATATTCGGCGTAGTACTTTTAGCATGGTCAGAAAAAAGCTCTGTTGAGTGTATGTACAATATTATGTATTTTAAACACTATTGGGAGTGCAAGTGTGAATTAGTTAGGAGTGTGCTGCTCTAAGGAGCTATAAGAACACTTTGACAGTCAGCCAGTGATCCATGAATGGGATCACAATCATCAAAAACGTTGCAAATAGATGGGGGTTCTGCGGTATATATCGCTTTATTGTGCAATGATGCATTATAGTTGTTATGCTGCAAATTGAATGTCAGTTTAATACATACACACAGCTAAATTTCCTGCCTAAGATGGTGTTTTGGGGCAGAGAATAATAGTGTATACATAAAACATGCCTTTGTTGCGTACTGTAATATGCAAAGTTTCTGCATGAAAATGACGACTTTTAATTTTGAGATGAAACCACTTCAGTCTTTTTATATTGCATTGAAAAAATTGTATTTCAAGGGAAAGTGATTTGCTAACTCATCCATCACCTCACACATATATTACAGTTCGTGCTTACATCATATACAGTGATGCAATGCTAAGTAAAATGAGATGTTACTGGAACCTAAGTTCTGCTGACAAAATAATTCGCTGACACTCTCTGCTGCAGATTTTCACTTCCTAATTATGGTAATATGTCTCAATAATAAGTGCACATTTAGTTTATCCCACTAGTTGTTTAAATAACGTTATTGGGAGGGCTGTTACTGTCTAATTGTGCTGGAGAATGTATGAAACGCAGTACTGTGCAGCAGTCCTCTAAAAGGGGTCTGATAAGTATACTGTAGTGTAGGCGATCTCTTTTACATGTGCATGTCACCCAGAGGCTCTAATCTACAATTTGTTAAGTCGCGAGACTTTCTTCCATCTTCAGAACAAGATGTAAGTAGTGGGCTTGTTTAGAAAATAAGTTTTTCTCTAACAGACATGATTTGCTTTTTTAAACGTGGTGAGCAATCTCAGTGATAGACACACACTATAGTAATGTCCACTAGCACTCGTCTGGGTAGTTTTGATCAGATGTATATGCAGAATGTGGATCGCACATTGCTTATGTGGAAACAGCTTCACACATGTGCACTTCTTGAATAAGTTTCGTTATCAGACTGGTGGCTACTGCCTCCCTATGGCGGCCCACATACTAACTCTAAGATAGAGGTCTATCTGTTCTCGCTGGTGCTGCTGAGTGGGTAGGTAGCTAGGGGATGTGTGTGTTTATGTATGTGGGCTGGTTGCAGCTCCCTGAGCCTCACATTGTGTGGGAGTCATTCATTCCACAGTGGGTGGGCACATCATCACTCACTCTCCAGTTAAGTAACTGGGCTTGTACAGTGAGTGCGACAGCCATGATGAGTACTTATGGCAACGAGCAATGGTGAGACGACACTGGGAGGCTGAGTGCCACGGCGCAGACTGGTACAGTTGAAACTTGTTTGAACTTACATATGTTTCCACACATCCGCTGTAATGTCGAAGTGTTTGACTTAACCTGAGCAGCCATGTATGACTGTGACGTCATTTTTGGCTCATAAATTACAGCCATTAAAATAAGGACAAACATCTGGCAGCCACTTTGAGTCATAAATAGTTGTACAGTAATTATAAGAAGGTAGGTTATGAATCACACTGAAGTGCCAAAGAAACTAGTATAGCCATGCGTATTTAAATACAGAGATACGTAAACAGGCCGAATACGGCGCTGAGGCCGGCAATGCCTATATAGGACAACAAGTGTCTGGCGCAGTTGTTATTGAATCCCGTAAAACAACAAATCTCTGACATCGCTGTGGCTGGAAAAAGATCCTGCGGGAATGGGACCAATGATGACTGAAGAGACCCCTTCAACGTGACAGAAATGCAACGCTTCCACAAATTGCTGTACATTTCAATGGTGGGTCATCAAGAAGTGTCAGTGTGTGAACCATTCATCAAAACATCATCGATATGCGCTTTGGAGCCGAAGGTCCACTCGTGTACTCTTGATGACTGCACAACACAAAGCTTTACACCCAACCTGGGCCCGTTAATACCGACATTGGACAATTGATGACTGGAAACATGTTGCCGGGTCATACAACTCTTGTTTCAGATTGTATCGAGTGAATGGACATGTACGGGTATGAATCCATGGACTCTGCATGTCAGCAGGGGACTGTTCAAGCTGATGGAGGCTCTGTAATGGTGTGGAGCGTGTGCAGTTGGGGTGATATGGGACCCGTGATACGTCTAGGTACGTCTCTGATAGATGACATGTACGTAAGGATCCTGTCTGATCACCTGCATCCATTCATGTCCATTGTGAATTCCGACAGACTTGGGCAATTCCAGCAGGACAATGCGACACCTCTTGCGCTGGCCACCAACCTCCCCAGACATGAACATTATTAACCATATCTGGTATGCCTTGGAACGTGCTGTTCAGTAGAGATCTCCACCCCCTCGTACTCTTACGGATTTATGGTCAAGGCTGCAGTATTCATGGTGTCAATTCCCTTCAGCACTACTTCAGAAATTAGTAGAGTCCATGCCATGTTGTGTTGCGGCAATTCTGCGTGCTTGCGGGGTCCTACGTGATATTAGGCTCGTGTGCCAGTTTCTTTGGCTCTTCAGGGTATATCCATAAAGATAATTGGCTGCACCAACCAATAGGACAATAGTCTTTTGAATTTATTGTCATTTGTAGCTCATCTTAACCGCCTTGAGAAAGGAATGGGGTCTTCTTAAAAGTGACTGGTGGAGTTTGTTTATGTAAGCGTCATAAATCTGTGTCCAGAACACAGTTAGCTCCACTACACCGAACGAAAGTGGACTGGAGAAAAGTGTCATGCCTTGTCAATGAATTACAGTTTCAAACACAACAAGAATTGCTTCTGTCTTTGAATGCAGGTTCACCTCAACCAGTTGCCAAGTGAACATTGAGAAAGGAAGTGGAGAAAATGGACATTAGGGGTGGGGTAGCGCGAGAAAGGCTATTGCCCACAGCGCAACATAAAACTTCAACTTTTCATTGAGCTAAGTAACACACAGAATGGATAATAGCTGAGTGGAAGCGTCATCACGATTAGACAAATGGTGTTTTTCCGTCTTTTTCAAATGATGTCAAGAGCACTGATGACCCAATGAGGCGTTTAACCCGCAGTGTGTGCTGGGAGTAGGTCAGACAGTTGTCGGTTTTATGATGTTTTGTGAGTCTTTTTAGTTCCATGACTAGGCTCCACTCATTGCGATTTCTGTGAGGGTAAACCAAGGTGTTTATTTCATATTTCTCGTTGGCTTACTGTTGCAATTTCTTCTAAATCTTCATGATGATTATTCTGTAAACCCCCTTCCACAACGTACCGAGGCCATTATCAAAGCGAGAATAGGTGTAATTTGATATTGGCGTGATGTCTACTGGGGATGAATATTTTTTTGCCATGTGTTCTGACACACACTTGGACAGAATCGTGGATACATTCAGGAGCAGAAGAATCAAATTTCAGCTGTAGGTAGGATAAAAATTAAGTAGATAAAGAAATAGCAGATGACCTTCAACAGGTAGGCATGAAAATAGGTTAAATGAAAGGATGGTAAAAATTCAGCACTAATAGTAATAAACACTAATTTGATACCATAAGACCAAAGAAGAAAACAGATGTTTTGTGGACAGAAGAGCGAACATACGAAGAGATTGCACGTATAATAATAATAATAATAATAATAATAATAATAATAATAACAATAACAACAATAATCTGTTCCTTATTATCTTTGTACATTTCAATAATAATGTGAAAAAGATGGTCATCCTTATCTATCGCTTTCACAGCTTCCTAGAGTTTTGCTCTAGGGGCCATGTTATAAGTTGTTGCTAAATCTACAAAGGCAATGTGTATCTCCTTCGGTACTGCTGTAAATGTTTGCCTCGTTTGTTGTAAAATAAAGAGGCGATCTCTACAGGATGTGTCTGAACCCTCTTTCGTCTTCTTCAGTATGGTGGACAACTTTCTGGCTTATTTTTTTCATACAGTTAGTCTCTTCTCTATTCGACTTCTTGAGAAATGGAAGCCATATCTGAACCTATTAGTGTCGCAAAAGGGCTGAGACAAGGCTACAATACCCACAAGGCGGATCACAACTCTTTTGTCAGTACATGCTTGGCCTACACGGGACCCAACCCTTGTAGTGCTACTTCCCTTCCTGTGCTGCAGATCCATCCTTCTACTATTCCTTTTTGCCCTCTGCCTTTCCTTTGGATGGTCGTCTTCATGCCAACCACACGTGGATCTCTCTCTTTTGGCACTTTACACACCTTTTTATCCTAAACTGTAGGGCGCCATTTTTAGGTTTGACCTACAATTAGTCTTCCAAATTTTACAGACATGCAGGTAGGGTCGGCCAGCGTGGTGTGTATTCCACCGATGTGCTTTTTTTTTTGTCTTCACACTCTTCCTATCTGGCAATGTAATGCATCCAAACGGTAGCCATCCTGTGTGTGTGTGTGTGTGTGTGTGTGTGTGTGTGTGTGTGTGTGTGTGTGTGTGTGTGTGAGTGAGAGAGAGAGAGAGAGAGAGAGAGAGAGAGAGAGAGAGAGAGAGAGAGATTTATGCCTGAGCTGGAAACTCAATAAATATCCCTGGCAGTATGTGCCCATTGTGGCTGGGGCGTGGAGACTCTGGGCAATGGATTACTGGCCAGGTAGCCATTGCTGAGGCTGTGTGGCACCCGTGGTGAGAGCTTCCATTTGGCGTGGGGGGAGTGACACCATTGTGTTGTGGATGACTCGCATCTGAAGCAAATTAAGCTTTCTTCTGCTAATGGCTGCGTGGCCCAGCGGTCTCTTCTGAAGTAGAAGATTCTTACTATGTGGAGAGATATAGCCCCAAAATTTTGTTTCACAGTCTAAGAAACAAGAGGGGAAATAGTTGCCCCAATACTTAGATCACCCTAGGACCGACAAGAGTTCCTTTTCAGCTACAAAGGCATTATTCTTTGTTGAACACCTTGAGGACAGGTTTGGGGAAGCAGCAGTGATCCCAAAAATTAAAAGTGGTTCAGTTCTGACTAATGCAACAACCCCTGCCCAGTCATGAGGACTGCTTCCTGTGACAAGATGGATGACATTCCTGTAACTACACTCCTGGAAATTGAAATAAGAACACCGTGAATTCATTGTCCCAGGAAGGGGAAACTTTATTGACACATTCCTGGGGTCAGATACATCACATGATCACACTGACAGAACCACAGGCACATAGACACAGGCAACAGAGCATGCACAATGTCGGCACTAGTACAGTGAATATCCACCTTTCGCAGCAATGCAGGCTGCTATTCTCCCATGGAGACGATCGTAGAGATGCTGGATGTAGTCCTGTGGAACGGCTTGCCATGCCATTTCCACCTGGCGCCTCAGTTGGACCAGCGTTCGTGCTGGACGTGCAGACCGCGTGAGACGACGCTTCATCCAGTCCCAAACATGCTCAATGGGGGACAGATCCGGAGATCTTGCTGGCCAGGGTAGTTGACTTACACCTTCTAGAGCACGTTGGGTGGCACGGGATACATGCGGACGTGCATTGTCCTGTTGGAACAGCAAGTTCCCTTGCCGGTCTAGGAATGGTAGAACGATGGGTTCGATGACGGTTTGGATGTACCGTGCACTATTCAGTGTCCCCTCGACGATCACCAGTGGTGTACGGCCAGTGTAGGAGGTCGCTCCACACACCATGATGCCGGGTGTTGGCCCTGTGTGCCTCGGTCGTATGCAGTCCTGATTGTGGCGCTCACCTGCACGGCGCCAAACACACATACGACCATCATTGGCACCAAGGCAGAAGTGACTCTCATCGCTGAAGACGACACGTCTCCATTCGTCCCTCCATTCACGCCTGTCGCGACACCACTGGAGGCGGGCTGCACGATGTTGGGGCGTGAGCGGAAGACGGCCTAACGGTGTGCGGGACCGTAGCCCAGCTTCATGGAGACGGTTGCGAATGGTCCTCGCCGATACCCCAGGAGCAACAGTGTCCCTAATTTGCTGGGAAGTGGCGGTGCGGTCCCCTACGGCACTGCGTAGGATCCTACGGTCTTGGCGTGCATCCGTGCGTCGCTGCGGTCCGGTCCCAGGTCGACGGGCACGTGCACCTTCCGCCGACCACTGGCGACAACATCGATGTACTGTGGAGACCTCGCGCCCCACGTGTTGAGCAATTCGGCGGTACGTCCACCCGGCCTCCCGCATGCCCACTATACGCCCTCGCTCAAAGTCCGTCAACTGCACATACGGTTCACGTCCACGCTCTCGCGGCATGCTACCAGTGTTAAAGACTGCGATGGAGCTCCGTATGTCACGGCAAACTGGCTGACACTGACGGCGGCGGTGCACAAATGCTGCGCAGCCAGCGCCATTCGACGGCCAACACCGCGGTTCCTGGTGTGTCCGCTGTGCCGTGCGTGTGATCATTGCTTGTACAGACCTCTCGCAGTGTCCGGAGCAAGTATGGTGGGTCTGACACACCGGTGTCAATGTGTTCTTTTTTCCATTTCCAGGAGTGTATAACCCCCCATGACAGTCTCTGTATGGTACAGGATATCATCTTCTGTCACGACCTTCTGTTACAGACTAATTGAGCTACGAGCCAGTTTGGATCAACAGGGTGTGCATTTTGTCCATCATGTCCAGCTGGAACCAAAGGACAATAATGTTGCCACTGGGGCCTTCATCCTCGCCTTTGAAAGCGACTTGTTACCTGAAAAGGTGAAGGTGATGGTGTATCAATGTAATGTGAAACTGTACGTACCCCATCCCATGTAGTGCTTCAGATGCATGAAATTCAAACAGATGTCTTCGCTTTGGAATGCTAGTCCTTTCTGTAGGGATTGTGGAAGTCAGTTGCGCAGAAACTTTCCTTGTGCCTCTCATACTATCTGCGTCAACTGTGGAGAGCACCATGCCCCTCTTCACTAAAGTGTACAATCTTCCAAAAAAAAAAAAAAGAAAATCGAATAACGCAAAACATTTGACTGACTGACTTATGAAGAGGCCAAGAAGAAACATAATCATTTGCACCCTACATATGTGGTGGTGATATATGCTATTGCTATGACAGTGTCATCTTCTCTAGCAACAGTATTCTCCTCTCTGTGTATTCTATGCTGGGTCCTCTCGGCTGCTCAACTAAACCTGTTACTTTCGTGGTTGTGGGCCCTTGTCCTACTGTTGCTTCTCCCACGCCCACTTCGGCAGCTAGTGACTGAAGGAGCCACAGGTTGCTGGTCGTAGGACTTCACGTTCTTCCTCTGTCCATGAAACTGAGGCATGATGCGCCTTCTTGGTCCCTTCATGTCCTTATGGGCTACCTATAGCATGATTCTCCAATGGAGCTGTGGCAGTTTTCTTCGACCACTTGGCTGAGCTTAGACATCTCTTACGCATTTCCTCCCCTTTGTGCATGGCCTTCCAAGAAATGTGGTTACCAGCAATGTGGGGGCCTACACTCTGTGGCTATGAGGGCTATTTTAAGAATAGTGCTGACTATGAAAGTGTGTCGGGTGGAGTTTGCACGTAGACTCTGATCTCTATCTACAGCAAACATATGCTATTCGAGATGTCTTTGGAGGCTTTGGCTGTTAGTGTGAGGACATCTGAGAATTTTAGCTTGTATAATTTGCGTCTCCCTCCCAGTGTGAAGGGTTTCACAACGCATTGTCTGTCTCCATTCCTCAGCTCCACCCACCCTTCCTAATTTTGGGTGACTTCAATGTCCATAACCTTTCGCAGGATGGAACTATGACCACTGGTCTCAGAAAAGTTATCGAAAACTTGCTCACAAAGCTCTATCCTTGTCTTCTGAATACTGGTGCCCCCTCACACACTTACTTCTGGCATATGGCTCTTATTCAGTCATCGATTGTTCCATTTGCAGCCCAGGTCTTCTCCACTCCACCTGTTGAAGGGTCCACGATGACCTGTGTGACAGTGATTACTTCCTGATCATCCTGTCATTCTCTCAGCATCACTCACCTGGGTGTCCATCCAGATGAGCTGTAAACAATGCTGACTGATATACCTTCACTTCAGCACCCAGCCATGTGAAGGTGTCGATGTGGCTGTCCATAGCACAACTGCTGCCATTCTGTTGGCAGCCGACTGAGTAGTCCTCTATTCCTTGGGATCTCCCCATCGGAAGACAGTTCCTTGGTGGACATGCGAAACTGCCATGGCCATTAGAGATCGCAGACCTGCTCTCCTACACCATAAGTGACACCCATCTGTGGAGCACCTAATCGCCTTTAAACTGCTCCATGCCCAGGTCTGCCACCTAATAGAGTGACAGAAGACAAGAATACTACGAATAGTATGTTACTGCCATGGGACCACATTCCCCACCTTCTCAGGTTTGGCAAAGTTCCAATGCCTCCGTGGACACTTGTCTAAAAGCCTCTGTGTCTGAGAATTATCTGCATGCATTTCATGTCCTCAAATAGTGGAAGAAGCAGATTCACTCACCTTTCACTACACATCACCTGGAGCCCTGTAATACTCCATTCAGTGCCTGGGAACTCCTCAGAGTCCTAGGTTTTTACTCTGACATGGTTCCAGGGCCAGATCGCATCCACAGCCAAATGCTCAGTCACCTATTGATGGATTGCCAATGTCAACTGTATCTGGAGCGATGGTGAGTTCCCACGAAGGGGCAAGAAAGCATGATCGTCCCAGTGTTGAAACTGTGTAAATATTCCCTTGATATGGACAGCTATCGCTCACTCGCCCAATTAATCTTAACTAATGTGAAGCGTTGGGTGTGTTGGTACCTCGAGTCTCAGGGCCTTTTGGCTTCGTCCCAGGGCGGTCTTCGCCAAGGCCATTCTACCACTGACAATTTGGTCTGCCAAGAGTCTGCTATCCTGGATGGCTTTTGCCTGCAGACAACACCTTATCGCTGTCTTCTTCAATTTGCAACGGGATTAAGACACCACATGGCTTCATTACATGTTCATTACCTTACATGAGTGGGGTCTTTGGGGTCTGCTCCCGATTTTTGTCCAGAATACCATTCTTTCTGGGTTCAGGCTGGTGTTTCCCCCAGTGCCCCCTCCCCCATGTACAAGAGAATGGGGTCCCACAGTGCTCTATATTGAGTGTGCCACTTGTTCTAGTGACTACAGCTGTGGGCTCTGCAATGTCACCATCCTCGTATGCTGATGATGATTGCTTTTACTGTAGCGCCTCAACTGTGGATTTTTCTGAGCGCTGACTGCAGGATGCCAGATGAAAGGCACAGTCTCACACAAGGCTTTTGGTTTTCGGCACCCAGTACATGCGTCATGCGTTTCTGTCGCCATCGTACTTTCCATACACAAACAGAATTCTATTTCGATGATCATTTGTTCAGTGTGGTGGAGTCTTACTGCTTTTGGGATTGGTCTTCAGTGCCCAGTTGATGGCCGGCCGCTGTGGCTGAGCGATTCCAGGCGCTTCACTCTTGACCCGCGCGGCTGCTACGGTGGCAGGTTCGAATCCTGCCTCGGGCATGGATGTATGTGGTGTCCTTCGGTTAGTTAGTAGTTCTAAGTCTAGGGGACTGATGACCTCAGATGTTAAGTCCCATAGTGCTTAGAACCATTTGAACCCAGTTGATATGGCTTCCCTATCTTTAACAGCTTGAGCGAAAGTGCTGGTCACACATTAATGTTCTCTGCTGCCTCAGTAAAACCGGCTGGTACGGAGATTGCTTACACTTCTGCAGCTTTACAGAGCGTTGATCCTATCCATTCTTGAGCGTGGGAGTCTTGCACATGTCTCGCATCATCTTCGGCATTGTGGGTGCTGGACCTTGTAACCTCCCCCTTCCTAATTGGCCTATTGGACTACGATATAATTGACTCTGCTCGCGTATGCGTAATGAAATTTTATAGTGGGTACGACACTCGTTACTGAAGGAAAAAATACCGGTTAGTAGTAGGAAAGTGTACAACAGACCATTCTGAAGGAAGAATCTATTCTAAGCCTAATCTAAATACTGATGATAATTTTGAAATGGGTGCAGTATAGTGCAAACTCTCGCAAACCACAATTGGGGGAAAAGGGTACCACGTAATATTTAATACAAAAAAGACTGGTTAGCTAAAAAGAGATAATTGGCTCTGAGGACTATGGGACTTAACATCTGAGGTCATCAGTCCCCTAGAACTTAGAACTACTTAAACCTAACTAACCTAAGGACAACGCACACATCCATACCCTAGGCAGGATTCGAACCTGCGACCGTAGCGGTCGCGCGGTTCCAGACTGAAGCGCCTAGAACCGCTCGGCGACACCGGCCGGCAAAGAGATAATTAAACGTTCGCCAGCACGCTAGGGCAATGAATCTCCATAATCTTAAGAAATTTAATCAAATAATCACTGGCGTGGCAACATAAGGTTGTCACGCTTTTCCACAACATGTAACAGTTCAGGAAAAAAATAAATGAATCAGCAAGCACTGAGTTTGGAGTTACTTATTCTGAAATACTAAATTTTGAAAGTAAAGTTAAATGAAGTTATTGGTTAAATAAATGCAACTAAAACTCTGTCGTGTAAAAAATTACTTTCAGTAACATACGTGTAACGTAATGCAAAATTTAGAAAAAGGCAAGCAATTTACTTTCGATTATTGAAAGATTAAATTGAATTTACTTGAAGCAAATAATAATAAAATACATACCAAGTCAGCAGACATCACTCGCTAAGCTAAATACAGAATAAATGACATTGCGCACTCTTAATTTGTGCTGTATCTTTAGTTATTAGTTTTGCCAGTGAAATTGTACGTTTGGTTTCGGCACCCAAGACATGCGTTATACGTTTCTGTCGCCATCGTACTTTCCATACACAAACAGAATTCTACTTCTATGATCATCTGTTCAGTGTAGTGGAGTCTTACGGCTTTTGGGATTGGTCTTCAACAAACAAAACTGGCAGTAAATAGTTAACCAATTTTCGTATTCTAACGACACTTGGTGATTGGATGGAAAGGAACCCAGCTTGGCAATAATGTCTGACAATGACAACACAGGTGCCCTAAAAGTTTAAACTATTGCATGTTATGTTATGTCCTTAGGTTAGTTAGGTTTAAGTAGTTCTAAGTTCTAGGGGACTGATGACCATAGATGTTAAGTCCCATAGTGCTCAGAGCCGTTTGAACCTTTTTTTATTGCATGTTACTATTGAAGTTAGTCATACTTTGTCAAAGAAATCCCACTGGGTAATATCTCTACCAGGGTTCTATTTTTTTACTCAACAGTCTTACGATGTTGTAGCTGTGCAGACGACGAATAATGTAGCCGACGACAATGCTAAGCTGGCGCTGCTGTTGCTGCTGGATGAGAGCCCCGAGTCGACTCCAGAGTCACGGACAGTTACTGGACAGACAACAGTTAGACCCTCAGCTCTCTCTGCCTTTCCACCACTACCGTGCTCTCAATACTTGCGGGCTAACGAATTTGGTGTGCATACACTGGCGCGATCATAACTGCACACCGCGTCTGCGGGAACGCCCAACAAACACTTCCGCACTCTTTCCTGTTCGTACCGCGACAGACTCTCCATACGCGAAGATAAGCAACGGCGCAGCTACTGCCGTTTGCTGGTTGCTATCGATACATTCAAATAATGTTCCCTTGGCTATTACCCAGAAGTTTACATTATAATAAGTAGACTATTACATCCATTCATCTGTAGTTTCTGTAATAAAGCTTACATATTTAGAATCAGAACTACATTACAAGCTATCAATGGATATTAAACGGCGAAAAATTTTGGATGATGCAGGAGGTATTTTATCTGCATTTTCGGTGTTACAACCTGATACACCATTGTTGGGTCCTATGTGAGACAAGTACCCTTTGAACTAGCCCTGTGACCATTCTACTTGCAGAGGCAGGGTCCGCCCATTATGGATCAGGCGTCAACAACTGCTGCTCAGCAATGCGATACGCATTTGCTGCTTCTCTGAGCATCTGAACAATCATATTCATTTTTCTGGTAGGGAATTCTACCTCCCCCAACAGAGGCCCAAGACTTGAGTCATGATCGCAGTTCGCATACTTAATTTCGCCCTTACAATTGGAGTTGACTGATAAGCCCCTGATCACTGGAGATATGCGGATGAGATCACAACGTGGATGAATAATATTCTGATTTTATTCCAGTTCTTTAAACGTTAGGAATATATGATACATAACTAATTCAATCCTACCACAAATCGAAAATCGTATTTAGAACTAGGTGTACCCTCCGTCGTGGAATTAAGCAGTTGACGGATATATAAATAAGGTTGATATCGTATCTAAGCTATTATGCAATTTTCATTCTTCAGACCGAACAGACTGGTATAACATACACTTCCACCCCACCTCCTCCTCCCCCCCTCCCCGTCCCCTCTCTCACTCTCACTCTCACTCTCACTCTCTCTCTCTCTCTCTCTCTCTCTCTCTCTCTCTCTGTCTGCGTATGCGCGCGCGCGCGCGTGTGTGTGTGTGTGTGTGTGTGTGTGTGTGTGTGTGTGTGTGTGTGGGCGCGCGCAGTCACGCAGCTACATTTTCTCGGTGCTGCAACCTGAATCACCGTAGGTTATTTTTCCGTCTTTTAACCGATTAAACTTCTTTACTACGTTAACAGCTGATAATGTTTAAATATGTTTGTAGAACATTTCCTTTCGCATTTATAAGGTATTAATTTTTACTTGTTACTTCCACAGCTTTTGATAGGCTTTGAATCGGGCCAGATAGTCCTGTGGGACTTACGGACGAGGACAGCAGATATACGGTGTCAGACTTCGGAGCCACTGAAGTCAATAACGTGGCACCATGAAGGAAAACAATTCATGTGCAGCCATACGGATGGTTCACTCACCACTTGGGCAACGAGGCAAGCACCGAAACCAGTCAGTGTTTCACAACCGCACGGTAAGTTGTTGTAGCGCTATTACAGTGATCTTCACGAAATTAGACAGGTCAGAGTCATCTCACCTACTTAAGCGATGCCAGTTAGTGATAATCTCGAATGTCCGTAAAGATACAGAAAATTTAGATATATCTATTGTTCGGACAAGAATATCATGGATTCCTTTCTAAAAGAAGATTTTTGTCAGTTGTTCCGAAAAAAGGTCTAACGTTACAAGAAATTCTCAAGAAGAGACTGGTGACCTCAGCAGTTAAGTCCCATAGTGCTCAGAGCCATTAGAGCCTCTCAAGAAGAACCTTTTTTTTTTTTATTTTTTACTCAAACGTGTCGAAAAAGCAACAAACACTAACATTTTTCGACTGAAGAGAAGTATGTACATAAACAAAGTTTATAGATCCATGGGATATACATTTTATCGTGAGAACGTAGAAGTATTCGGAGGTAAGAAGTACAATACCGCAAGAAATGTGAAACTGTTTCGTATATGTAAGGAAAACGTTGTCACCGACAAATGTACGTTCTGTTGGGCTCCGTTGAAGCTTTCAGCGAGAAAGTTGCTATGAAAATTATAAAATTAATTTTGAAAATCTGAAAATCGCTTCATCTTTGAAAGCTGTCTGTCTGCGGGAGATTCCGTGCGTTGCTGCACGCGAGGGTTTGCAGCTTGCCGCCAGGTTTCATGTTCTTTGGCTCGCCTTAATGGTACCGACGATAGTTCCTAGTTCTCGAAAATATTATATTTGCAGCTCTTACACTCATCATCACTGCAGAATACCACCAAAATACCGATGTACGCTATACGAAAGTACCAGTTTATACTTCCAGGTCAACATTTCCCTTGGAGTCGTGCCGTATAGATTTGTTGATACAGTTTTACGAAACACAAGTGTGTATCGTGGAGTGTAGTCTATAATTCGTAGTACCTTCTTGTGTACGGCCTGCAGGCGATGATGATGTGTTACAGTTACACATCCCCCGACAGCAGTAGCATATGTCATCAGCGGTGTAATGACGGTCCTGTACATGGACCTAGCTACTCCACTATTCAGAGTGCTTTCCGGTTAAGCATGGGATAGAGTTGTTTGAGCACCATCGTGATCGGTTGGTGATGTGCATGTGGCGACCCCCCACCCCAATTAGTTTCCGGACCAGCCAGACACCAGACTTTACTATGGCTTATCTCGCGCTTACATTAATCTGTGATCTTGCAATGTTAATCACTTAGATATGTTACCTAGACAAATTTAATACCGAAATTTCCGTACCATGGCTATGACTACGTACGGGACGTATATATATAGTTATTTGTCCTAGTATTGACGTTTGTGCAGATGTTTGTCTATGAGGGAACAGAACTACTACTTATTTGTCGACGTTTATTACAACACGTCATTTGTCAAGTCACGGCTCAACAGTTCTTAGTGTAGCCTGTAATTCTGAGTTAATATGTGGCAGTTGCTCGGGATGTCGTTAAAGTAGTAGTTAAAAACCAATAGTTAAAGTGTACAGAATAAGTTAGCCAAGTATCAAGGACCTATGTACTCAAATTGTTGAGATAGGTTATATGCAGATTACTTCCACATCAGCTGCCTTGAACATCTTTATCCAAAATGGTACTGGCTTATTTCTCTTCCCATGAGTGCCAGTAAAGGGTGGAGCAGGGACATTAAGACTCAAGCTACTATAATAATGCCACATTTTCTACATCTTTTGTCTCACCACAGAAATGAGTGACAAAGAGCCATGACTAACAGACAGTTGTCACATTCCAAAATTAGACATCACAGATTCGAAAAAGCAATAGGACAGAAGTTTACTGTTTCTAGTACTAATCAGATTACATCTCCATCAATACTTTCCAAACTATTGTGATGTGCATGGCAGAGGACACTTCTTCGCTGTAGCACGTTTTGGGGTTTCTTACCATTCCATTCGCGCATAGTGTGTGAACGATGACCGCTTAAATGCGCCTACGCACAGTGTAATTAGCCAAATCTTGGCTTCATGGATCCTATAGCAACGAAATGTAGGGGTTGTAATACACTGACGGGAAAAAATCGCAACACCAAAAAATAATTAATATAAGGTAAAGAAATTTCGTTAATAAATTTATCTAGGTAACATATTTAAGTAATTAACATTGCAAGATCGCAGCTTAATGTAAGCGCGAGATAAGCCATTGCAAATGTGAAATGCTGGTCACTACTAACGGATGTAACCGCCAGAATGTTGAATGCAAGCATGCAAACTTGGATGCACTGTGTTGTACAGGTGCCCGATGTCAGTTTATGGGATGGAGTTTCATGCATGTTGCACATGGTCAGTCAATATAGGAACAGTTAATGCTGTTTATGGATGACGCTGGAGTTGTCGTGCGCTGATGTTCCATATGTGCTCGATTACACACTTCTGGTGATCGAGCAAGCCAAGGCAAAATGTCGACACATTGTAGAACATGTTGAGTCACAATAGCAGTATGTGGGCAAGCGTTATCCTGTAGGAAAATACCCTCTGGAATGTTGTTCATGAATGGCAGCACAACAGATCAAATCGCCAAACTGACGTACAGATTTGCAATGAGGATGCGTGGGATAACCACGAGAGTGATCCTGCTGTCTTACGAAATCCCACGCCGGAGCATAACTCCTGGTGTAGGTCCAGTGTGTCTAGCACACAGAAAGGATTGTTGCAGGCACGCAACTGGCCTCTTCCTAGCCAACACACAGCCATTATGGCACCGAGGCAGTACCAGATTTCATCAAAAAACACGACAGACCTCCACTCTGCCCTCCAGTGTGTTCTCGCTTGACACCACTGAAGTCTCAAATTGCGGTGGTTTGGGGATAGTGGAATGCACGCTACAGGACCTCTGGCTCGGAGTTGTCATTGAAGTAATTGATTTGTAACAGTTCGGTGTGTCACTGTGGTGCCAACTGCTGCTCAAGTTGCTGCTGCAGATGCAGTAAGATGCTACAGAGCCCCACGCCGCACACGATGGTCTCCGTTATCCATAGTACCACGCGGCCGTCCGGAGCCCGATCTTCTTGCGACCGTACATTCTGGTGACCACAGCTTTCAGCAATCATGTAGGGGGCTACATCCTGCCAAGTCTTTCTGCGGTATCTCAGAAGGAACATCCAGCTTCTCATAGCTCTATTGCACGACCTCTTCCAAACTCAATGAGGTGCTGACAATGGCGTCTTTGTCGCCTTAAAGGCATTCTTGACTAACATCAACTCACCACGTCTGATCTCAAAAGTAACTAACGATCATGATCGTTACAGCTTGTGTATAAAGCAAACGTAATTTACATCATCACAGTGGCGCAACAAGCGCCACTCTTACGCCACTGGCGCGAAATTTTAACAGGCATCGTCTTTCAGATGTAGAAACACGCTTACAATCTTGAGTTTATGTCGCACAACTCTTCCTTGGTGCTGTGATTTTTTTTTTTCGGCATTGTATATTCCTAGACTTCTCACTTTGCTCTGTCTTGAAACTTCGTAAATAAGCTTTGGTGAGAGACCGGGCGTTTATTTTCAAGCGTCTCCCAGTTCAGGTCTATCATCGTTTCCGTGATACTGTCCTATGGACAAACACACAGGTATCAAATTGTGCTGCCCTTATTTTTACACATTCAAAGTCTCCTGTTAGTTCCATTTCGTAGTTTAGTTGGTTTTGGTCTTCTGTGGATCTCATTCACGGCAGCTCTCCATGAAAATCAGCAGGTTAACAAATAAGATACATTTTCTCTGTTGAAATGTGGCTACATGCTGGTCGTACCTGCATTTTTTGTTGTAATCGTAATATACAACAAAATTAGACAAATGTAAGCGACCACGTGCATACTCTGTTCTCAGAAATGCATCTATGGAGCAGTAGTTGTCAGATAAAAATGATTTTAGTTTTTTTTTTAAAAAAACATTCATTATCTCCGAAGACCTTAAATCCACAAGGGAGGTGGTGAAGTATTTTTGTGACTACATACTTCTTTCCTTTCTATGCAAGACTAGGGTGAATTTGCTCTTTCTGGGCAAGACTAGGGTGAATTTGCTGATAGTGGAGGCCTAGTTGTATGTTTATAAATGCTTCTATAACTTCAAAATTGTGCCGTACTCTTCACTAAAAACTTCACAAGAGAGTAAATGTATATAGAGGCTGTTGTTAGTGTGCCTACATGTTGCTCTACATCTACATGGAAACTCTGCAAATCACACTTCAGTGTCTGGCGGAGGTTTCATCGAACCACCTTTACATTCTCGAATAGCGCGTGGAAAAAACGAACACACACATCTTTCCGTGCGAGCTCTGACTTATGTTATTTTATTATGATGATTGTTTCTCGCTATACAGTTCGGCGTCAACGAAATATTAGCGCAATCGGAGGAGAAAATAGGTGATTGAAATTTCGTGAGGAGACCCCGCCGCCACGAGAAACGCATTTGTTTTAATGAAGTCCTCTCCAAATCCTGTATAATTTCCGTGCCACTCTCTCCTCTATTTTTCGATAATACAAAACGTGCTGCTCTTCTTTGGACTTTCTCGATGTACTCCGTTAATCCTATTTGTTAAGGATACCACATCGCGCAGCAGTACTCCAAAAGAGGACGGACAAACGTAGTGCAGCCTGTCTCTTTAGCAGATCTGTTACATTTTCTAAGTGTTCTGCCAATAGAATGCAATCTTTGGCTCGCCTTCCCCACAACATTTTGTGTGTGTCCTTTCCAATTTAAGTTGTTCGTAACTGTAATTCTTACTTACTTAGTTGAATTCACGGTCTGAGATCTGACTGATTTTGTCGTGTAACCGAAGTTCAACGGATTACTTTCAGCACTCATGTGAATGACCTCGCACTTTTCGTTAATTAGGATCAGTTGCCGATCTTCGCATCATACAGATATCTTTTCTAAATTATTTTGCAGTTGGTTTTGATCTTCTGATGAATTCAATAGTCAATAAACGACAGCATTATCTGCAGACAACCTAAGACGGATGCTCAGATTGTCTTCTAAATCTTATACATAGATAAGGAACAGCAGATGGCATGTAACACTACCTTGCGGAATGCTAAAAATCACTTCTGTTCTTACTTTATGGCTTTCTTTGAATTATTCTACGAACCGTGACCTCTCCAACAGGAAAGCACGAATCCAGTCGCATAACACACGATATTCTATAATCACGCAGTTTGATTACAAGTCGCTTGTGACGTATGGTGTCAAAGCTTTCTTGAAATCTAGGCATACGGAATCAGTTTTAAATCTCTTATCAATAGCACTTAACACTTCGTGTGAGTAGAGAGCTAGGTGTGTTTCACAAGAACGATGTTTTCTAAATCCATGTTGACCGTGTGTCAATAGACCGTTCTCTTCGAGGTAATTCATAACGATCGAACACAATTTATGTTCCAAAATCCTGCTGCATATCGACGTTAGTGATGTTGTCTGTGATTTAGTGGACTGCTCTATTGCCTCTCTTGAATATTGGTGTGACCAGTGCAACGTAGCAGTCTTTGGGTACGGATCTTTCGTAGAGAGAGCGGTTGTATATGATTGTTAAGTATGGAGCTATTGCATCAGCATACTCTCAAAGGAACCTAAATGGTATACGGTATGGACCGGAAGACTTGCTTTTATCAAGTTATTTAAATTGTTTCACTACTCCGAGGATATCTATCTCCAAGTTACTCATGTTGGCAGGTGTTCTTGATTCGAATTCCGGAATATTTTGCTACGTATTCTTTGATGAAGGAATTTCGGAAGGCTGTGTTTAGTAACACTGCTTTAGCAGCACTGGCATAGATAGTATTTCCATTGCTCTCACACAGAGAAGGCACTGATTGTGTCTTGCTGCTAGCATACTTTACATGCGACCAGAATCTCTTTGGACTTTCTGACAGGTTTCGAGACAAAGTTTCACTGTCGAAACTCTTATAAGCACTTTGCATTGAAGTCCGCACTCAGTTTCGAGCTTCTGTAAAAGATCGCCCATCTTGGGGATTTTGCTTTCGTTTAAATTTGGCATGCTTTTTTTCGTTGTTTCTGCATCAGTGTTTTCACCTGTTTTGTGTAACTTGGGGAATCAGCTCCGTTATTTGTTAATGTGGTATAAATATGCCAATTGCTGTCGATACTGTTTCTTTGAATTCAAGCCACAGCTGGTCTACACTCACATTGTTAATTCGGAGGAATTGGAGAACTATTCTCAGGTAGGCGCCAAGCGAATTATTGTCTTTTTTGAATAGATATATTTTTCGACGATTCTACAGTTACGATATTCAGTCTCACTACGACAACCCAATGTTCACAGATCCCTGTATCCGTTTTTGATGCTCGTTACTAGCTCAGGATTATTTATTGCTAGGTCAGGTGTGTTTTCACAACCGTTTACTGTTCGAGTAGGCTCGTGAACTACTTGATCGAAATAATTTTCAGAGAACGCGTGTAGCACAATTTTGCATGATGCTTTATGCGTACCTCCGGATTTAAGGATGCATTTTCGCCAACAGAGCGATGTTAAATTGAAGTCACCAACAACTATAAATACATGATTCAGGTATATGTTTGAAATTAGACAAATTTTCTTTGAACCTTTCAGCAACTGTATCATCTGAGTCGCGAGGTCGGTAAAAGGAACCAATTATTATTTCATTCAGGTTGCCATGAATGGCCCCTAACCATACTAACTCACAGGAACCATCCACTTCAATTTCGCTACAAGATAAACTGCTTCCAACAGTAACAAACACGCCGCCTCCAACAATCTACATCTACAATTATTCTCCGCAAGCCACCCAACGGTGTGTCGCGGAGGCCACTGTCATTACCTCCCTTTCCTGTTCCAGTCGCGTATGGTTCGCGGGAAGAACGACTGTCTGAAAGCCTCCGTGCGCGCTCTAATCTCTCTAATTTTACATTCGTGATCTCCTCGGGAGGTATAAGTAGGGGGAAGCAATATATTCGATACCTCATCCAGAAAGGCACCCTCTCGAAACCTGGCGAGCAAGCTACACCGCGATGCAGAGCGCCTCTCATGCGGAGTCTGCCACTTGAGTTCGTTAAACATCTCCGTAACGCTATCACGGTTACCAAATAACCCTGTGACAAAACGCGCCGCTCTTCTTTGGATCTTCTCTATCTCCTCCGTCAACCCGATCTGGTATGGATCCCACACTGATGAGCAATACTCAAGTATAGGTCGAACGAGTGTTTTGTAAGCCACCTCCTTTGTTGATGGACTACATTTTCTAAGGACTCTCCCAATGAATCTCAACCTGGTACCCGCCTTACCAACAATTAATTTTATATTATCATTCCACTTCACATCGTTCCGCACGCATACTCCCAGATATTTTACAGAAGTAACTGCTACCAGTGTTTGTTCCGCTATCATATAATCATACAATAAAGGATCCTTCTTTCTATGTTTTCGCAATACATTACATTTGTCTATGTTAAGGGTCAGTTGCCACTCCCTGCACCAAGTGCCTATCCGCTGCAGATCTTCCTGCATTTTGCTACAATTTTCTAATGCTGCAACTTCTCTGTATACTACAGCATCATCCGCGAAAGCTGCATGGGACTTCCGACACTATCTACTAGGTCATTTATATATATTGTGAAAAGCAATGGTCCCATAACACTCCCCTGTGGCACGCCAGAGGTTACTTTAACGTCTCTCCATTGATAACAACATGCTGTGTTCTGTTTGCTAAAAACTCTTCAATCCAGCCACACAGCTGGTCTGATATTGCGTAGGCTCTTACTTTGTTTATCAGGCGACAGTGCGGAACTGTAGCGAACGCCTTCCGGACGTCAAGAAAAATAGCATCTACCTGGGAGCCTGTATCTAATATTTTCTGGGTCTCATGAACAAATAAAGCGAGTTGGGTCTCACATGATCGCTGTTTCCGGAATCCATGTTGATTCCTACATAGTACATTCTGGATTTCCAAAAACGACATGATACTAGAGCAAAAAACATGTTCTAAAATTCTACAACAGATCGACGTCAGAGATATAGGTCTATAGTTTTGCGCATCTGCTCGACGACCCTTCTTGAAGACTGGGACTACTTGTGCTCTTTTCCAATCATTTGGAACCTTCCGTTCCTCTAGAGACTTGCGGTACACGGCTGTTAGAAGGGGGGCCAAGTTCTTTCGCGTACTCTGTGTAGAATCGAATTGGTATCCCGTCAGGTCCAGTGGACTTTCCTCTGTTGAGTGATTCTAGTTGCTTTTCTATTCCTTGGACACTTATTTCGATGTCAGCCATTTTTTCGTTTGTGCGAGGATTTAGAGAAGGAACTGCAGTGCGCTCTTCCTCTGTGAAACAGCTTTGGAAAAAGGTGTTTAGTATTTCAGCTTTACGCGTGTCATCCTCTGTTTCAATGCCATCATCATCATCCCGGAGTGTCTGGATATGCTGTTTCAAGCCACTTACTGATTTAACGTAAGACCAGAACTTCCTAGGAATTTCTGTCAAGTCGGTACATAGAATTTCACTTTCGAATTCACTGAACGCTTCACGCATAGCCCTCCTTACGCTAACTTTGACATCGTTTAGCTTCTGTTTGTCTGACAGGTTTTGGCTGCGTTTAAACTTGGAGTGAAGCTCTCTTTGCTTTCGCAGTAGTTTCCTAACTTTGTTGTTGTACCACGGTGGGTTTTTCCCGTCCCTCACAGTTTTACTCGGCACGTACCTGTCTAAAACGCATTTTACGATTGCCTTGAACTTTTTCCATAAACACTCAACATTGTCAGTGTCGGAACAGAAATTTTCGTTTTGATCTGTTAGGTAGTCTGAAATCTGCCTTCTATTACTCTTGTTAAACAGATAAACCTTCCTCCCTTTTTTTGTATTCCTATTAACATCCATATTCAGGGATGCTGCAACGGACTTATGGTCACTGATTCCCTGTTCTGCGCTTACAGAGTCGGAAAGTTCGGGTCTGTTTGTTACCAGTAGGTCCAAGATGTTATCTCCTCAAGTCGTTTCTCTGTTTAATTGCTCGAGGTAATTTTCGGATAGTGCACTCAATATAATGTCACTCGATGCTCTGTCCCTACCACCCGTCCTAAACATCTGAGTGTCCCAGTCTATATCTGGTAAATTGAAATCTCCACCTAAGACTACAACATGCTGAGAAAATTTATGTGAAATGTATTCCAAATTTTCTCTCAGTTGTTTTGCCACTAATGCTGCTGAGTCGGGAGGTCGGTAAAAGGAGCCAATTATTAACCTAGCTCGGTTGTTGAGTGTAACCTCCACCCATAATAATTCACAGGAACTATCCACTTCTATTTCACTACAGGATAAACTACTACTAACAGCGACGAACACTCCACCACCGGTTGCATGCAATCTATCCTTTCTAAACACCGTCTGTACCTTTGTAAAAATTTCGGGAGAATTTATCTCTGGCTTCAACCAGCTTTCTGTACCTATAACGATTTCGGCTTCGGTGCTTTCTATCAGCGCATGAAGTTCCGGTACTTTACCAACGCAGCTTCGACAGTTTACAATTACAATACCGATTGCTGCTTGGTCCCCGCATGTCCTGACTTTGCCCTGCACCCGTTGAGGCTGTTGCCCTTTCTGTACTTGCCCAAGGCCATCTAACCTAAAAAACCGCCCAGCCCACGCCACACAACCCCTGCTACCCGTGTAGCCGCTTGTTGCGTGTAGTGGACTCCTGACCTATCCAGCGGAACCCGAAACCCCACCACCCTATGGCGCAAGTCGAGGAATCTGCAGTAAAGTAATTTTCTAATGATCTGATCACCGAAATGAGTAACCGGAGAATTGCATCAAAGTCATGTCTTAAAGATCATCATGTTACTCTCCTGTGAAGTCGACCCTGCCTACCACCACTCCCACTCCCTCGCGCATTGCGGGATCGTTCGTCGACGTCATTACCTTTTCTACCAATGACGTGCAAGTTCAGCCCTTCACCCGTAGAGCAGTTTTAATTTTTATAATTTGAATGCGTGAGCGCCGCTATCAACAGCAGCAGCAGCAGTGATCAGCTGGCGAGAAGTAGTCAAAGTATTTGTTAATTTCTTTTGTTGTAATAATATGGTTATTGTTACTGTTTGGGCTTTTATATTAGGCCATTATCAAGTATGTCTTGCCAAATGTTGATACATAACATGAGGGCATATAGAAATTTTTTTATAGTGGAATATAAGAGACAATGCTTACATATGTACAGTACAAGTGCAGAAATAATGTACATAGTAGGTTATGGTTTTAAGGACATATGACTAGCATGCCGGAATACTGCTCTATTCAAAGACTTATGATATAAGCCTTATTTCGATTCCATGGCAATTATCAAGCTACCTACAAACATTTGGTGTTCTTAGTGCACATAACTTTGTAACTAGCAACTTACTACCAGGACACATCGTTAATGCTGTCATTTCTAATACCTAGTTGTGCTGCGTATCGTAGGTGTAGCTCACACGAAATTTTAGATAGGTAATGTCTCAGCAATGGAAATTGTTGCTGGGGAATATTTACTAAGAGCCATTTAACATTTTTCCTACGTTTGACAGTTAAGTCAACAACGGTAATAGTAAATTCTTTACTAATATTTGCTGATATTGTCTTTGTCTGTAAATCTGTTTTATCCGTTATCATGATCCATAGTCCTGGTGCAGAATTGTATGTTGCAATATGGATCGCCGTGGAGAGAATCTATACCTGTCATATCTAACACTGCTCTTCGTTATGTTGTCAACTACGTGTTGTAATAAAGCTCGTGTTCCCGACGTCTGGCCTCTGTTCAGTACAATTCCGAGATGTCAACACATGATCAAATACGGAATATCATGTCGGATTTATGGCTGGAGTGAAGAGTTCGTAACAAATAGCATATTATACTTAACGATGGGTACTAATTTCATTGGTTTCGGTGCAATATTGGCTATTTTCAACGAAAAATTCAGTGTTGTTGGTAAAGTATTTGTAGAGTTCAGCACAGAATTGGCGTAAAAATTCAGTGATTTGTTATATGGGCTTCTCTCTCTCTCTCTCTCTCTCTCTCTCTCTCTCTCTCTCTCTCTCTCTCTCTCTCTCGTGTGTGTGTGTGTGTGTGTGTGTGTGTGTGTGTGTGTGTGTGAGAGAGAGAGAGAGAGAGAGAGAGAGAGAGAGAGAGCACATTCAAGGATCACGTCGTACCGATTAGGAAAACCTTTGACAAAGTGACCAGCAGGGTGCGTGCAGCCACGTCGTTGTAGTTGGCTGGCAGCGTAGACCGACGACCTGTGGCGGGGGCGATGGGCAGCGGCTGCCCGTGTACCTGCACCTGTTCACAAACGGTATGGGTTCAACTGTCTGTCTCTGGACCTCTTTGTTTGACGTGTAGTTGGAAGACAGGGCTGTGCTGTGTAGCTGACGATAACTCGAGTCATCTCCTGTCAGTTGGCGATGCACTCTGGCACGATGGCAGTCGAGTTCTTTCGTCACGAAATATCTCGCGCAAAATGGTAACAGACCGCTTTTCTTGTAAAAACCCCTTTCTTTCCCTTCACATGTAATTATAGCATTTTTTATTGTTACATTTCGACTTGTCACTTCGTATAAACGTTTCATTCTAAAATGTGTTTGACGTATGCCTGGTGCGTATAAATTCACTTGTTTGGTGGTTTTGGGTGGCTGATTACTTACTACAGGTGTAACAGCTGCCACCCATTCCAGTCGCAAATTTTTTTGCGGGGAATTTTACAAGCTTAGTACTTGAAACTTTTTTCATTTTTGCGGCTTCAGAGCCACTATACAAGTCTCCCCCTCAGGACGACGAATACGCATTTCTTGATTTTTTAAATTTCCTTGCAGAACATATATGTGGGTTATAGGTTATTTTCAGCGTAGGTGAATTTCGAATCCCTGTAGTTTTTCAGAATGGGTTAAAGTATACGTGTGTTTCTTAAATTTTTCTTGTTTCTCACCATTTTAATTCAGGTCATGTGGGTGCTGCAGTATCACATACAACATACTACTGTCGGAAACAAGAACTACTATTCTCCATTTCGTGTGTATCAGCTAGATGTGGTATAGAGGGTCACTGTGAGAACACAGAACTACCCCAGCTGCTGTCAAGTTCCCAGTCACTGGAGACGCTGCTTATCCTTTAAGTAGTTGGTCACTTGGCCACACGAAGCCGAGTGCAACCTGTTGCAGTACTCCCAGCGAGCAAAAATCAATGAAAGTACCGGGGACTGAACCTGTATTCTCCACACGGAGGACATCAAGTGTTAAGTAAAAATTTTGTACCGTGGTTTTTGCTCGGACTGCTTCAAAAAATTAATGCTGAAATCACCTCCCTCGGACAATTGAAATAATGTTTCAAATGTTTGTGAGAAACTGTGAAAATCTGCCAGTGGGGTCTATAAATTGTGCTGCTAGGCAGCTTGAAGTCACATGTATGACATTCCGTGCTTTGTTCTGCGCATAAACTTCTTGCGTCAATGTAAAAATGCAGTGGCATGGCGGTAACATTGAATAAAGTATTTTCGGGCTTCCAGTCACATCAAGTTGTTAGAATACCGAGAGCATTCAACCGAGCATTCTTTAACTATTTTCGTGAAGAATGACCCCTGGCCGGCTCTCGATATGCTCTTATATAGTCTAGCTGCCGATTGTGACATCACTGTTGTCCACGTGAGGCCTGCGAGAAAGACAGGCTGCGGCATGTACATCACAGCACGTAATACTGCAGGTCTTATGGGTGCCAGCTCTCGTCTCCAGTGGGAGGGAGTAACTATTTCAGAAGAGTTAAATAATTGCGTGCAAGCCCTCGGAAGAAAACGACAAAGGTAAGAGCTTTAGTGGGTGCCCTTTCACTAACACATTGATTTCCTGTGTGTCCTGCACGGAGCCGAGCATTTGCGAAGTGTAGCGGACAAACCGACTAGTGTGGCGTCAAAAGTTGGTTGCCGGGTCCGTATTTCTTGGGGGCTCGTGCTTACAGTATTGCCGTGCTTGAGCACACAGGTATGCTGATTCTGTGTTCAGTTCACCAGCTTCGGCATCGCGATTGCAGGAGGCCACACCGTGCTGAGCTGTAGGCTGCCTCTCTGTTAAGGGTGTTGTCAGTAATTCCTTTAATTAGACTGTCCCAGAAACCCTTAGTGTGAGCCACAAGAGAGATGTCATCAAATTTGGTCCAGTGACTGTTTTCCGGAGTTAGCACAAGCAATTTTTCAGGTGCGATAGGCCATGAAACCGCTCTCTCCCCTCCCTGTGTTGTTCTGCAGTGTGCACTGTTTGTCTGACTTAAGATTGCCCACACTCGCTGGGTATTTTGTTAAACTCAGATGTTTTGAGATCTGCTGAATCTTGACTTGCCTCAGTAATTTCTGGATTATTGACGGAGGGCTGAAGATCTGTTGGATCTTGTCTTTTCAGCAATTGGCTTATCTTATTGATGCAGAGCCACAAAGTAGCAAAAATGCAAACTTCTCTTTCCAGTCCCCATTGATGGTCTTAATGCAATACTTGCTTACAGTCACATCTTTTATTTGGGGATTATTATAGCTGTTATTCATGAAGACGTTGCATAAATGACAAAACTCCTGGGGCAGGTTATAGGAGTCTGTTGTTATTCTTGCTTGATGTAACGAAGTTTTATCGCAGTGTGCTTCTGTACCAGGTGACGGTATATTGCAAGCCACTCGTGCAATCCATCCTTACCCTTTCTTGACATTCTTGTCCACGCCAAATGAATGGATGCCATGGTCACAATGTCTGTAGAAAACCAACTCAAACTTATCCATACTTACACACCATCAGCCATCATCACAGGTATTTCCACTTAACTTAGGGCATACCAGACTTCCCAACCAGTGAACTGTGTCTCGCTGGCTCTGTTCCAGTTTAAGTGGAATGCAGAACCTCAAACTTATTACTTACAGGCATGGCTGTAGTACCTTGACTTTTTTTCCCTGGTTCATGCCTCCCCTGTACAGGGGCCACAGAGCTGCCACTGACACGCCACCCAGTAGACAACTGGTGAGAGGTAGCGTACTTCCTGTAGAAGAGACAGTATCCAGGGGACAGGATAGTACGTGTAACCTCCACGGGTGAACGGGTGGCAATTCAGGTGCTGACTATCTTGGGATACATTATGGTATGCCTGCTCGACCTGTTCATGTAATTCTGTAATAGTTGTTGGTTGATGAGTCGCACAAGTCACTTATAGTCCCTTCATATGCCACAAGTGCTTGATTGCAAACAAGTCATGCTGGCCAAGGGAGTTGGCGCATGTGTTGCAGAGAACATAGAGTTTCATGGGCAGTGTGTGAGTGAGAGTTATCCTGTTGGAACAACAAATCAGTCATGCCCTTCCTTCACTTGTCTGTAGTGTCTAGTGGGGTTTATATAACGTAGGGGATTTTAGTGGGTTGCTCTGTTGTCATCTTAGTAAAGTGTCATTAATTTGAAAACGAGTACATGGGCTCAATGTATCCTCATAGTAAAATACCTCAGCAACTTCAGCAGTCTGTAATTATTTGGTATTTCTTCATAGTAGATCCCCATCATCATTAGTTCTCTTCGTGGATAAAGAACTTACCGGCATGTCTGGATACTGAAAAATTGTGTTTGTTTCATCTGTGCTACACTCACTTTTCTTCTTCGTTTTCTCTGTCTGATCATGATCGGCATCATATTCCATGTGACTGTGGCATGTCACTGGAGACATGGGAGATAAAATTTCTAGATTTTTATGAGTTTTTAACACTGACATAGACACATTGTGCCCATATATGTGTTTATATCCTGGAAACCCCAGAAATCAGAATACATAATTTCATATTTCATCTTGGAGAATAACTTGGACTAATATTTAGCAGTGCATAAGATGCTGTGGCTACTCATCTGCCACGACCTACTTCACTTCATATGTAGCACTAAACCTGGACATCATTGTAGTCATGCCTAGTTGAACAGGATGAGTCAAAGAAGAGGTACCTGCTTTGAGGGTGATAGTATTGGTGATCCTGAACAAAAAAATCCTTGTATTACCATATGCCTTATTCCAAATTGTTTCCATTTAATGTCCATTGTTATTTATTGGCTGAATTACTCAGTACAGTGTCCTTGTATACAAAGTACCACAGTAGTGTAAGTGAATTAGAGATGATCAATTTGATAAGGACTTGTGATCTACAAGTCAGGAAACTACCTCAATTTGGCCTACAAAAACTACCTAAGCTTCAGCTCATGCATGTCGGGCGAGGATATTCTCTCGCTCTCTTCGCACAAACTGTTAGCCCCAGAGAAAGAAGTGAATAGGAATTTTCTGTAGGAAATTTAATTTAGCGTAATTTTGTCCTGTAATACCATTTCAGTACAGGCTGCAGTTTTTGAGTTATTCAAGAAAAACCTACAGAATTGACATTAAAGCATTCAGTCTTGGAAACCATTTGGAACAGAGTATAGGTCCATACGAAATTTTTTGTGCAGAAACACCAATACTATCACCACTCAAAGCATGTACCATTCTTTCTGACTCACCCTGTATTAAATGTCCATAACTGGTGTGTATAAAACCCCGAAGAACATACTGACACTGGCTGTTGCTGCCTTCTTATCACCAGCCTTTGGTGTGGTACTGACTGGTCTCCATATTGCTTTTCCTACTTGGCCAACTGAATCACTGAGCTGCAATTTCAGAGGAGTGACAGTCAGCTGAAAGATTTTCTATTGCGAGATATAATTCATGAAAAGGTATCAGGAGCATTCAATAAATGATAAAACACATTTTTTTTTCTGAAAGCAGGTTGGTTTCATTCAGGATCCCAATACACAATATTATTCCTCACCTCACTCATTTGATAACAAAATCCTATTTTTCAACATAATCTCCATTCAATGAAACGGCCTTATGCAACTTTACTGGGAGGGCCTATATGCCCGCACAGTATTACTCTACTTATTGACATTGGAATCATCATCATGCTACATCAATAACATTCCCATCATCCACATATTGTTTGCTGCAGAATGCTTCTTTCATTGAGCCAAACAAACAGAAGATTGAAGCTATGAGATACAGGCTGTAGGTTGGATGAGGGAGAAGTGTCCAATGAAGTTTTGTGAGCTCCTCTCACATGCACAGACTCATGTGGGGCCTTGCATTCTCATGGAGAAGGAGAAGTTAGTTTGCATTTTTGTAGCAAGTAACACACTGAGGCCGTTTCTTCAATTTCCTGTCACAAATTGAAAATATGGCTGGGTGTACAAAGATTTCAAGATGACGATGAACTCAAGACTGGCGTTACCAGGTGGTTCAATTTCCAGGTGGCAACTTCTATTGGTGCAGCATTACAAAAATTGTACAGATGTTAATGGCGATTATGTGGAAAAGCAAAATAGACATGTAGTAAAATATTATTGTCAGTAAAAACCTTTTCTCATGAGCTTATTTTTTATGACCAAATTGACCTTAGTTTTGGAATATGCCTTGTACTTCTGCTGTGATTTCCCTCTCAGAGTTAAGCACACAACCACACCATGAGTCAGTAACTCAATGTAGAAAACTTAACACTTCTGACAAGTGAAACTGCAAGGCTTGTGATACGCTGCAAGTCGGCAGCCCATGCTGTGCAAGACTGTCCATGTTGTTTATAGCACTGATTGAACCATCTCCCAGTTGCAACAAGCTGCACCTGATGACAATAGTATTCAGTTAACATATTACATAGTTCACTGAAAGATAAATTGCTAGAGTTCAGGAGTGGTCACAATTTTTGCACAGCTTAATACAAACGACTGCTAGAAGTCAAGAGTAAAGCTTTGTTGCTTATCATAAATGTTATAAACAAGACAATGAAGTTCAAAATGTGGGAGGGATATCTCCCAACTCTCTGAAGTCTCGACAAAGCTGGCTAACAGTGATGAAGGCATACCCATGACCACTGACTGATGTTGCTGCTGTTCAGAAGGAAGTCACAAGATAGCAGCATGCTGTTCTTGTTACAGTTTTTGTTGTTCCTGGGTCATGTGTTGTTGTTGCTGCTGCAGCTGTAGAAACAGCTGTAGTTACTAAAGTTCAAGAAACTTCAGGTCTGTAGTAGTGGCACTGCACAATAGGGTAACTTCTCAGCCACTTTTTTCCCCCACCTCTGTTACAAAAGCATAAATTGTCAACAAAGTGAAAGTCGTAAGCTGCACAATAAATATATCCAAATCATGAAAATCTGACAGTTCAGAACAAAAACAGTGTATTAAAGTGCATTGCAATATGAAGTGATATTGAGCACTTCGTTCAGTGTGGAACAAGTGATTACTGGTCACCCAGCCAGCTTATATCTGTACAAGAGGTGCAACCCACATGACAAGCATGTTCCACCTTTTCAGTTGGAGCTGACAGGTGACCTCTCTGAGTCACTATTGACATCCACTGTATGTGGAGTTATTAAACTCTGCTAGAGTGGTCTCCCATTCCCCAGTGTTCTTCAAATATCATTTGGTCATCTTCTTCATTAAAGCATTCTTTAAATCAATGCCTGCATTTTCCCAGCACCTTAATTCCCTCAAATTATGTAGTCTGCCCATTTATTTGATGTGTATCACATTTTTCTTTCAGTTTCCCTTTTTGGTTGCTCTGACCTTTTGATATATACTTTTCACATGAACCTTTTCATTTCAGATCTTTCTTGCTGGTCCTTAAACACCTGTGTACTCATCAGCATTGTAAACACCTTGTTCTACACATAGATTTTGGCACTGTCAATGCTGCAGGGACTTACTTCTAATGGTTCTCTGCATTATTTCACTTAGATGACCTCGCCTCCTCCGTGTGCTTCTAATGCAAGCTCTCTGAGTACCGAATGTAGTTGTTTAGATATTAAAAAAAAAAAGCACTTACATGTTTCCTGAATTTATTCTTCTTCCTCAGACACAGGAATGAATTTCCTGTTTGCTGATGATCCTGATAAGATGCCCCTGTCCAGCTCATATATTGGATCCTAGTCACAATGTACATCCATTAAGTCCTTTGAGAGACAGGGAGAGGGAGATGGGTCTGAAACAAATGTAAATGGCAATGGCTTTGTTTGCTATTGTGAAGAATTGGTTACATTAGTGAACCAAGATTACTACATACACAGCAAATTGTTGGAGTGAAAACTTGTGCCTGACAAGGAGTGCCAGAATATTTGAATCTAAGTTGAGTGCTGGAATGTGAGCAAGACTTAACTACACAGACATGGAACTGAGATATTTTGAGTTTTGCACATTTCTTTATTGGTCTGCTGAACTTCATGCAATAGTCACCTTTTTGGTTCATAAACAATTATTTACAATCCAGAATATAGCAAAGTTAATATTGTCTTCTAATGTCCATTATATATCTGGAAAATATTGGCTCCAAATCACCGAATTTGAAAAATAAAATTTACAAAATGATTTGCTTTTACAGTAGTCAAGTTTTCATCAGTTATTTGTACAACTTACATCGTAGAAGGAACTATTAAGTAGAATACAACTTATCTCTTCATGTAGGTGTAGCTCCATTTCTGTTGCCTGTATTAACACTAATTTATGCCATTTCGCTCAACAACACGACAAATAAACAGTTGTGTCAGTACACAGAGGCAAAAGTTTGAACTAGATATGCTGTCAAATATCACTAACACTTTGAGGTTTATTGTATAATATACTCAGCCCACACTGCCAGAAAAAAATTAGTACATCGTTTTAGAGGTTTCCAATTTATTCAAGATTTATTGTTGCAACAGTGCATACGAATTGCATTAAATTATTATATTTACAGATCAAGAACACAAGCTGTTCTGAGGTACCGGGTATCAACCCAAAGTGAAACACCCATATTGGTACATGATGTAGCCTTCTCGTTCAGCAGTGCAGGCACTGACTCTTGCATTCAATTGATCGTGCATATGGTGAATAGTATCCTGGGATTGTTAGCTTGGTCTGTTCATGTAATTGTGTAAAAGTTAATGGTTGATGAGTTGCCCGAATCACTTCTCATCCCACACGTATTTGATTGGAGACAAGTCTGGATATTGCAATGGCCGGGGAAGTTGATTCCCATGTTGCAGAGCATGTTGAGTTTCACAGGCAATGTGTGGGTGAGCATTATCCTGTTGGAACAACACATCACCTTCCTGTTGCAAGAATACCAAAACAAAGGGTCTAATGACATTCTGCACCTACCGAACACCAGTTATTGTCCCCTTCAGAAACACCAAAGATGAATGAGTGTTACAGCTTATTACACCACAGATCATAAGGCCTGGGGTGAGGCCAGTGCATCTTGGACAAATGCACTTTATGAGACATCACTCACAGGTCTATTTTGTTAGCGCAAACGACCATCACTTGCAAGCAGTGAGAACTTGCTTTTATTACTCAAGACTACGACTTGCCACTCAATCTTCCAAGTGATCCTCAGATGGCTCAGTTGAGCTGTTCTAATCAATGGTGTGGTGTGAGTGGAAGATGGGCTAGAGGTGTGCATTCTTGTTGTCCCACTGCTAATAACTGGTTCACAACAGTTTGTATTGACACATCTGGGATCACAAGCCCCTTTGTCTGTGCTGTGGTAGCCGAACCATCTGCCACTGCTGTCCTTAAACTACGACAATCTCCCCCTGAGGGTTCATGGGTTAGAATAGGCCCAAAGTATCCCTGCCTGTTGTAAGAGGCGACTAAAAGGAGTCTCGTACTTTTCAGCCCTACAAGTTCAGGTCCCATTTTTATGGTTTGACCTGCCACTTTCCAAATTCTACAGAAGTGTGGGCCATATGGGGAATGATACCTTACGTGGTGCATTAGTTATCCATAGTGCCCTTAGATTCGATCTCCTGAACTTCTTGTCATGGATTTGCATTTCCACCTGTAATTCAACTGTTTTGGTGAGGACATTTTCCAGGGTATGTCATCTTTCACCCCCATGACAATATTGGATTTCTCTGCGCCCAATATCCAGCACGGTAGCCAGTCCATTGTGGTGGGGCTGTCATTTACCCATTTGGTGGTAGCCCATTGACAACACAGGGATTGCACTGCTGATGCCTGAGCTGTAAACTCCCCACATATGCCAAGGAGTAGATGCCTGTCTTCCTGGGGCATCAGGACACCCGGCAATGGCCACCGTGCCAGGTGGCCATTGCTGTGGCTGGGTGGCACCTGTGGGGAGAGCCCCTGATCAGAGTGGGCGGCATTAGGGCAGATGACCTGCTTTGAAGCGGACTAAGTTATCTCTTGCTGGTGACCATATGGCACCAGCAGTCTCTAAGAAGTGCGAGATCAAGTACAATGCTGACAGGTATGACCCTAAAATTTTTCCCCTTCCTTGTTACACCGTGGGAGGAATGTAGGGCAACAGAAAGAAGAGAACCATATTCACCTCAGTATTTAGTCTGTAGCAGAATGGACGGGGACTCGTTTCTACCTCTGAAGCATCAATTTTTTGTTGAACATCTTGAGGATAAGTTGGGGGAAGTGACGGTGCTGTCAAAGATGAGAAGTAGTGCAGTCTTGATTCAGACAGCATCCCCAGCCTAATCCCAGGCGTTACTTGCTTGTGACCAGCTGGGTGATATTTCTGTTTCTGTCACTCCCCATAAAAGCCTCAACATGGTCCAGGTGCTTATTTTCCATTGTGACCTCCTCTTGCAGTCTGATGTCGAGCTCCGCACCAATCTAGAACGGTGGGGTGTTCATTTCATCTGGCGCATTTACAGGGAACCCAAAGGCAACAGGGTTGCTACCGTTACCTTCATCTTGGCCTTTGAGGGTGATTCATTGCCTGAAAAGGTCAAGGTGATGGTTTACCACTGTGATGTTAAACCATATGTCCCTCCTCCTATGCAGTGCTTTAAGTACTGGAAATTCGGGCACATGTCTTCCCACTGCACTTCCAGCACCACATGTCGAGACTGCGGATGTCCACTGCATCCAAATACTCCCTGTGTGCCTCCTCCCACTTGTATCAACTGTGGAGAGCAGCACTCCCCCTGCTTGCCAGACTGTGCAGTACTCCAAAAGGAGCGGAGCGGAAAATCATGGGGTACAAGACCCTGGACTGGTTGACTTACCAAGAGGCTAAACACAAATCTGAACGATTACATCCCATTCTGCTGACGCACACACATGCTGCAGGTACATTACCATCACCATCACAAGTACCAATTGTACCACACTCTGTGTCACGAACAGTGGGCCCCCCGGGCCTCCACAATACATCCGCTCCCTTGGTGGTAGGGGGAAAATCTCCTTCCATTGCTCCCAAAGTACCTACCTTGGGAACAAGGCCTCTCCAAACGCAGGGGATATCGGTCCCCCCCCCCTCCTCCGGATCCTTTCATGTGGAAGGGCTCCCCTGGGACCCTCTTTCCCAAGGTCTCCACTAATGCCAGTGCGGACATTCACCAGTGGCTAAAGGAGCCAAAAGCTGCTGGGCGAAGAGCTTCACGGTCTTCCTCCATGTCTGAAGCTACTTCGGAGAAGACCTCCCAGCAAGAGAGAGGGCAAGCAAACAAAGAAGTCTGCTAAGAAACAGGACCCTCTGGTGTCCCCAACACCACCACTCCCTACCAGTTCTTCACCTGTGGGTGAGGTGGAGATCTCAGCATCCCCCGAGGACCTGGATCTCACTGATGTCTCATCCACAGTAGGAATGGATACCAATACTCAATCGATGGCAGCAGGTGACCCTGAGGCATTACCTGCCTCCTTGCATGCTTCATGCCTTCCCAGCCATACGATAAAGCCATCCTCCAGTGGGATTGCTGTGGTTTTTTCCACCACCTGGTTGAGCTATGACAACTGTTAAGCTTTACACCTGCTTTCTACATTGCCCGCCAGGAAACCTGGTTCGTGGCAATGTGGGCCCCTGCCCACCACGGCTATAGGGGATATTACAAGAACCGTAGTAACTATAATAGTGTCAGATTGAGTTTGTGTTTATGTCCTGAACTCAGTATCCAGTGAACCTGTGCCCCTTCAAACCACTCTTGAAGCTGTCACTGTCAGGATAAGGATGATGCAGGAAATAACTGTCTGCAACGTATATCGTCCTCCAGATGGTGCAGTACCCCTGAACACATTGGCTGCACTGATCAGCTCCCTAAACCCTTCCTACCTTTGGGAGATATTAACACCCATAACACCTTGTGGGGTGGCACCATGCTTACTGGGCGAGGTACAGATGTCGAAACTTTCCTGTCTCAACTCGACCTCTGCCTCTTGAATACTGGGCCCCCCACATATTTCAGTGTGGTTCATGGCACTTACTTGGCCATTGATTTATCTCTCTGCAGCCCAGGACTTATCCCATCTGTCCACTGGAGAACCCACGATGACTTGTGTGGTAGTGACCACTTCCCCATCTTCCTGTCACTCCCCCAGTGCCATTCCCTTTGATGTCTACCAAGGCAGACTGGGAAGCTGTCAATGTTGAATCTCCCCCGCAAGGTACCATTGATCTGGTAGTTGAGCAGGTCACTAGAACGATCATTTCTGTGGCGGAAAACACTATCCCTTGTTCTTTAGGGTGCCCCCGCAAAAATCAGTACCTTGGTGGTCATCGGAAATCACTGAGGCCATTCATCGGCGAGCTCTACAGCGACATAAGCGGCATCCTTACCCAGAACACCTAATAGCTTTTAAATGGCTCTGTGCCCGCATTCACCAACTTATATAATGACGGAAACAGGAGTGTTTGGAGAGGTATGTCTCGACCATAGGGTGTCGTATGTCACCTTCCCAAGTCTAGATGAAGATCAAACATGTTTGTGGGTACCAGACCCTGACAGGTATCACTGGCATTGACATCAATGGTGTGTTATCTACCAACGCAAACACAATTGCCGAGCACTTTGCTGAGCAACCCCCCATCCTTTCGCACTCTCAAATGGCGGATGGAAGGGAAAGTCCTCTCATTCACTACATGTCACAGTGAACCTTATAACACCCCATTTACAGAGTGGGAGCTCCTCAGCCCCTTTTACAGTGTCATGACACAGCTCCTGGGCCATATCAGGTCCACAGTCAGATGATTAAACATCTCTCGTCTGGCTACAAGCGACATCTCCTCATGACCTTCAACCGGATCTGGTGCGATGGCGTCTTTCCATCGCACTGGTGGGAGAGCACCATTATACCAGTGGATAGCTATTGGCCCATCAGCCTCACTAACATTCTTTGTAAGCTGCTGGAACGTATGGTGTGTCAGAGGTTGGGTTGGGTCCTGGAGTCACGTGGCCTACAGGCTCCTTGTCAGGGTCGCTCTACCACTGATAATCTTCTGTCCCTTGAGTCGGCCATCCGAACAGCCTTTTCCAGATGCCAACACCTTGTTGCCATCTTTTTTGATTTACAACAAGTGTATGACACCACCTGGCAACATTATATCCTTGCCACATTATACGAGTGGCGTCTCTGAGGCCCACTCCCGATTTTTATCCAGAATTTCCTGTCGCTTTGTATTTTCCATGTCCAAGTTGGTGCCTCTCACAGGTCCCCCCCCCCCCCTGCCCCCCCCCCATATTCAGGAGAATGGGGTCCCACAGGGCTCTATATTGAGTGTATCTGTACTTTTAGTGGCCATTAATGGTCTAGCAGCAGCTGTAGGACTGTCCATCTCACCCTCTCTGTATGCAGACGACTTCTGCTTTTTGTACTGCTCCACCAGTACTGGTGTTGCTGAGTGGCACCTACAGGGAGCCATCCACAAGGTGCAGTCACGGGCTCTAGCCCACGGCTTCCAGTTTTCAGCCACAAAGTCGTGTGTTATGCACTTCTGTTGGTGTTGTACGGTTCATCCAGAATCAGAACTTTACCTTAGTGACTATCCCCTCACTGTAGTGAAGAAATATCGATTTTTAGGACTTGATTTCAACGACTGATTGACTTGCCTTTCACACCTCCGTCAGCTTAAGCGGAAGTGCTGGTGGTACCTCAATGCCCTCCGCTGCCTGAGCTATACCAACTGGGGTGCAGATCGCTCTATGCTGCTGCAGCTCTATAGAGCCCTTGTTCAATCCCGCTTTGATTATGGGAGTCTGGTTTATGGTTCGGCTGTGCTCTCAGCATTGCGTTTACTCGACCCAGTGCACCACTGTGGTGTTCGACTAGCGACGGAAGCTTTTAGGATGAGTCCGACGCCCAGCATCCAGGCGGAGGCTGGAGTCCCTCCATTGCAGGTCATGTGTGCACAACTGCTCACACATGTTCATAGTTCTCCTGTGCATCCGAATTACTATCTCCTTTTTGCACACATGGCGGTTCATCTCCCACATTGGCAGCCCAGGTCAGGGCTTACAATTGCAGTTCGTCCTCTCGATTCTTGACATGTATCGAGGCCATGAAGTGGTTTACACCTATGGCTCGATGGCTGTTGGTCACATTGGCTTCTTGTATGTCCATGGTGGACATTTTGAACAGCATTCCTCACCCACTGGCTGCAGTGTTTTCACTGCAGAACTGGTGGCTATATCTTGTGCTCTTGAGCACATCCGTTCAAGCCCAAGGGAGTCATTTCCTCTGTGTACTGGCTCCTTGAGCAGCCTACAGTCTATCAACCAGTGCTACCCTTGTCATCCTTTGGTAGCAACCATTCAGGAGTCCATATATGGCCTGGAATGGACTGGTCGTTCAGTGGTGTTTGTGTGGACCCCAGGACACATCGGAATCCCAGGCAATGAACTTCCTGACATGCTGGCCAAACAGGCTACATGGAAACTGCTTATGGAGATCAGCATTCCAATAACTGACCTGCATTCATTTTTACGCTGCCAGGTTTTTTGGCTTTGGGAGACAGAATGGCGTAGTCTCAGTACGCACAACAAACTGCATGCCATTAAGGAGACTACAAATGTGTGGCAGTCCTCCATGTGGGCCTCTGTCAGGGACTCTGTGGTTCTCTGCCGGGCATGCTTGGGTGACCCACGGCTACCTCCTGCATCATGAAGACCCGCCTCAGTGTCGATGTTGCACCCGGTCGACAGTGGCCCATATCCTGGTGCACTGTCCCACTTCGACTGCCCTGTGATGATATCTTCGGTTACCAGAGTTGTTGCCGCTAATTTTATCTGACACTGCCTCATCGGCTGATTAAGTTTTATGTTTTATTCATGAGGGTGAGGTTTATCATTTGATCTAAGTGTTAGTGCATGTCCTTTATCCCTCTGTGCCCTCCATCCTAGTCTTTTTATGGTGGAGGTTTTCATGTGTTGCAGAGTGGCTGGCATCTTCTTTTTATTCTCATGGTCAGCCAGCCATGACAATCTGTTTTGTCATTTTAACCTCTTCTACCTGCTTCTTGCATTTCTGTCGTTTTATTCTCCCCTTTTGTTCATTTAAGTGTTTGTTGCCCTTCTGTCGTTCTTGTGGTTTGTCCTTTCTCTCCATTTTGTGTTGTCAGTTTTGCTTGTTTTATTCTCACCCTTGTGGCATTGTTTTATTTGGAACAAGGGACCAATGACCTAGCAGTTTGGTTCCTTCCCCCATCTTTTAAACAAACAAACCAACCAACCAATACGACAATCCTGGTGGGCATCTGTTCTATGTGGACGTCCAGAAAATCATCTATGGTTGTGAGAATGTTCATGCAGGCTCTGATACCAGGATTGTTGCACAACTGGCACAGCACATCCAACTTGTGTGACGATTCTCCAACAGGACCGTCCAGTCACTCAGAAGGCCACAATTTGACCCCTTTCAAACTCGCTCAGTTGGCTGCACGAAGCATAAATGCATCTTCATGGCATGGTTGCCTGCTTGATCACACATTTGCACCACACTGAGCCTTCCGGCTGTGAGCATTCCCTATTAAAGGCTGGACACAGATGGAGCTCTGGTAGGTATGCCACTACGCTGTCTGTTGGCAGAAATAGATGAAACAATTATCAGTACATCTACTATCCTCCAGGTGGCATATGCTGTCATCTGATCAAAATCATCATCTCTTTCCAGGTGTACAGATTTTATTTCCCAGTGTATGTGGATGAGCATTAGCCTGTTGGAACACCACATCTCCTTCCTATTGCAAGAATGGTAAATTAATGTTGTGGCGTAACAAGCTTGCTACGCCACACTGGGAAGGGAGCCGAAAGAAAGGCACGCGTACACACACGCCGACTGGCGTCAATTCTGGAACAGGATACGTTATGATTGCTATACAGAAAATACGTAGCTTTGGAATATACTTAACTTTATTCTTTGTTGGTTTACACGTTCTTCTTGAGACATTTATACGATAACTCTCAAACTAGGTAAGGCTAATGGCGCCTTGCTAGGTCGTAGCCATGGACTCAGCAGAAGGCTATTCTAACTGTCTCTCGGCAAATGAGAGGAAGGCTTCGTCCGTATTGTCGCTAGCAATGTCGTCCGTACAACTGGGGTGAGTGCTATATCGTATCTCGAGACCTGCCTTGTGGTGGCGCTCGGTCTGCGATCACACAGTGGCGACACGCGGGTCCGACATGTACTAAATGGACCGCGGCCGATTTAAGCTACCACCTAGCAAGCGTGGTGTCTGGCGGTGACACCACAATTAACAGATCTAATAAATAGAAAACAACTTACTTCTTCATTTAGGTGCTTCATTTCTCAGCTTAAAATAGCCTAGTGTTCTTTTACTCTCTGAGCATAAAACAATAATGAACAAACAATGTAATAGGCTCCAGGGAACAATGATATGTGAATGAGGTCAGCAACATTTAGCTACTTAATGTAAAGACAGTTTCATGGTAAATTGTAGTGCACAGGTGGAGTACATAGAACTGTGTCATTTTACACAAACTTTATCTACCATCCTGTATGTATATTTCTTTACACAACTGGATTATTACACTTGGAGTGAAGATATGATGTATCTTTCTTTGCTCAAATGAAGCTGATTGCTTTTTGTATGCAGTGGTGCACTCAATGATCACCTTTTACGGGTACATTCCCTTTTCCTTGTGTCATGAAATGGCAATAATGGATGTGATTTCTTGTGCATAATACAGATAAGCGTGTAAGAAAAGACAGGAAGGTGTGCAGGGCTGATAATGCTGATAAAGAAAAATAAATGTGAAAGAATACGTAAAAAGTTAGAATACAAAGCAACATTTCATTTAAAGGTTTTACTGTGGCAACACAGTTTAAAATACATATGATTAGCAGTTAAAAACAGAGACCACCAAAACTATATGTAATTAAAGTAATCAAGAAGAAATAGCAATATCTAAAGTTAATTATTTCAAACTAACTGAAAACTGCAGCCGGTCGTTGTGGCCGAGCGGTTCTAGGCGCATCAGTCTGGAACCGCGTGACTGCTACGGTCGCAGGTTCGAGTTCTGCCTTGGGCATAGATGTGTGTGATGTCCTTAGGTTAGTTACGTTTAAGTAGTTCTAAGTTGTAGGGGACTGATGACCTCAGATGTTAAGTCCCATAGTGCTCAGAGCCATTTGAACCATTTGTAAATTGCAAATGAAAATGAAAAATAATTATACAGTCTAATAGTAGTAACTGAAATTGTGTATCGATGATAGTGTTAGCTAAAAGGCTTCACAATGACACGAATATTCTCAAGAATAGAATAACTATCTATTTTATATTATTCAGTTCTGCCTCATCTGTAACTCTATTCTCTCTGGTTGCAGTCTCTATTATTATCATCCTGTCGTTTTGATTCAACACATAATGTAGGCTGAACTGAGAGATAATGTTTTTCATAATTGTCAGACATTCCCACGTGAGGTCTTCTCTTATCGTTATGCCTGTCTGTGCTATTTCAGCAATGAACAGACTTGATTCTTGTTTCTTGGGATTTTACAAGATCTGATAGTACTTGAACCACTCAGTGGTTTGTGTTGAAGTATGGCATGCTCACGTCCAGGCATCTTTTTTATTTTCAGTCTGCATGAGCTAGCTGACTGTGTATTCTCATTTTCAGTGATTTTTAACAGGTTTGGACTATTTCTTTGTTAGTTCAACTGTAGTATACAGTTTTTCTTCCAAGCCTCAGATTTTTTCCTTTCATATGCCAAATCAGACATTTTTAAGAAATTAATTAGTCAACAGATGGAAGGAAGTGGAGGGTTCATTAGGGTCAGCTTACCCCTCCTTCCCCCAATCCAAACCACTTTTTAGTGGAAGTGTCTATATTTTTACATACTTCAGTTCCCAAATATGACAGCTAACAATAAAGTAGCATGAAAACCAAGAGTCTCAAAATGTCAATGAATTGCAGAAATTGCGAGCTATATAGTTTTCAGTTTCTAATGTGAGGGCCTGGCCATGTGTCTGGCCTTGCAGCCTGACCAGTAACATGCCAGCCAGTAAAAGGCACACATTCACAGGCTGACCATAATAAGTGTTGTGAAGACCAAATCCAAAATGATTTGAGAGTCCACAGATAGAACTGACAGAAGAAGAAGAAGAAGAAGAAGAAGTGGAAAGGGAGGGACGGTTCAAAGGGGAGAACAGAAAATCTGATTTCATCAACATAAGTGAATGACTGACTCACTTACATACTTTCATAGCTGTAGTCTGCAGACCTGTTCACAGTCTTTGTGGTTACGATGGTGATTGCATACTTAGTTATTATATTATGTAAATTTTGACACTGTCGACATAAAATTTATTGCATGCCACATACTTCACAAATTTGCAGATATATGCTTTTTAGATGCTATATTTTTTCTTAATTGCTATTTCTTGGATGTTATAGCAAAGCAGTACACTAAACACTGGTATAAACAAATAATTACTTTATGTCAGAAGATTTTGTATATTTTATTGTTATTATGATTAAAATCGTAGGCATCTGTGGTGTGACAAGCTAAAACGGGGGTGAGAGGTGAAGTTTAAAAGTTATTTTGTTAACTGGAAGTGGGGGGTTGGGAAGGAAAGTAGTAAGCTTTGACCTCTCACCACAGACTCAAACGCTGAATGTGCACCAGTGCAACAATTTCATGAAGTTTCACTAAGACTGATGCCATTGTTGCATATAATCAGGTTAAGAATTTTTTGTGGATTGTAGCATTTACCTCAGAGCTGATCAACTCTACTATACCTGGAATTGAGACTTCAGCTGTTACCACTGGCCTGGCCTCTACGCAGCAACTGGACATATGTTGTTTATTTTTCAGTTCACAATGCTTTTCAGTTCTGATATCGCTGGTGTACAGAAAATATAACACTGTTGCAAAGGACACTATTACTGGAATAAATTCACTTAGTATTAAATGACAGCACTTTGGAATTCACTTGTATATCAGCAAAAATTAATAAGCCAAATTTAACATAATTTACTCTAGCCTCCAGCGTGGTGTGTTGGGATGAATATATGGCAAAAGTGGATGGTTGTTGTTGTTAGAATTCTCTTGATATTTGTTGAAAGCATGATTTGTTTCCCACCTGAGCATCACCCCACTGTTTTCTGTATCACTGTCATTCCTAATGTAGGCATAATTTAGAGTAGAACATAGATGCAGTCATAGAGCTGATAAGTCAACTGCCTCCCTTCACCATCTGTCTCTCCTTTTGGAAGATTCCTGTGTGCATAAAGTGTTCTGAGATTATCATTACTACACCTTCCTCAGGTGTTGAATAGTGGAGCCTTGTGCTGAGAGATCATTTGTCTCCTTAATACACAGGTATTAGCATTGTAACATCTGCAAAATATTGTGATTATAAAACATGTATTGACATAAACAGATGGTGTGCTAAGGAACATGCAACATGGGTATTTAGTCAGTTAACTATGCAAGACAGCACATAAACTTCTTGTTCCATCACTTTCTATAAAGTAGATGGCACAGGTACATGTCACAAGCACATTCCATGACTGCAAAAGAACTAAATCCCTCTGATGATGAGAGTGACCACTTTAAAATAAAATGGCTGAAGCCATAAATCAATACTGGTAATCTTTTTGCACGTTACCTGTGGAGACAGTGTTCAAAATAGGCTTGCTCGTGTGGAATAATAATACATTTTTATGTTTTTTGTTATTTTGGACTATCATATGCTCCAGAATGAAATTTTTATTTGGGAGGAGCAAGGTTAAAATTTTCATGCGACAATTTTGATTTCAGTTTTTTATGGTTCCCTTGGATCACTGTAGGTTAAAATTCATATGGTTATCCTAAGAATGATATAGATGATTCCTTCTGCTGCTTTTGCTTGTTGAGCTGCTGGTCCATCTGTAATTACATTGGGATTCATTGGACAAATAACTGGAAGTTTCAGTTTTTCTCATCTTGTTTTACCAAATAAAGAGAGACATTTGTAGAAGTCTTACCCAATACAAGGTATCATTTGGCAAAAACTTTGCAATTTGTGTTTTGTTTAACTGATGCTTCATTGATAGTATGGAAGTTCTTGTGGAAATCATCACAAGTCATTTATCATTGTTCATGGGACACACTTCTGTTTGTGTTACTAGATTTGACTTAGGGAGGGATTCTGAGAGCATACTGCTTAGCTCAAAATGTTTGTCAACATGGTGAAATTGTAGAAACTGAAGTACATGCTGTGGTGGTAGATACTGAGTGCATTTATATGTTGTTCGTAAGTAGAGTAAGAAGGCAACCATATAAAATTGATGCTAAGTGCATTCACAAAGTAATGACCTGTATAGTGTAAGTACCTTGAAAAGGTTTTATTTATAATTTTGCAACTAAATTGGAGAGATGTTGAGACAATTTCAGATAAAAATCTGTACTTAAAAAAAAAGGTCACTTGTGGCTTTCATAGGTATTCTTTTCAACATAAGAAGAAGAATACAACAAAAACATTGTTTCAACTGGTCAGAAAGGCTGCATACTGTAACTATCATTGGCAGCTACACAGATTTGGAAACCTGTGGAAACATTCAGAAACAACAAATATTTTAGCAACAATCATGTTGTTGACAGTGAAATAATAAAGTTTATTACATTACTGTGGGACAGAATGACCAGTTTATGTGTGCCTTCAAGTATTACTTCTTCCCCAGGGAGAAAAGAGAGAATGACCACCTTGAAACTGGTTGAGTGCATGAGTGGACACAGAAGTGTCCATCTCGGGGACACCCAGTACTCAGTACCTAGTACGTGAGCATGCTCTACAAAATGACTTAGATAGTTTTCTGTACTTTCATATGTTTGTATAGGCAGTACTCAGAATCTCACCCGCTAGAGTAAAGTACTGACCAGCCATTCTGTCTTCTTGTAATTTAAGTCTCCTCAACTGAATTTTCTTTTTAATGATCAAGTTTAAAATTTCAGTTTTAACCTTTCTGGTTCACATGCCATAATAGGATTAAATAACAAGTTGTTCCATTTCTCATTTAATGTGTACAAACATGTGCATAATTATTATTGCTAGTTGTGAAATTTAAATTATTCATGTAAACAGCTATTCAGTTATGCAGAACAGTGTTTCCTTTCCTAACCAAATAATTTGTCATTTTACATATAGTTTCAGTTACTAAAACTATTCACTCATCTATTTACTTCCTTTCTAGCTAAGACAAACAAGGATGGAAAACTGGAATCTTGTAAACCTATCCAGAAAGTGGAATGGAAAACATCCAGAACAGGGTGGGTAATAACTAAAATAACAAAATAGATTCATGCATACAGAAGGTAATTGTAGGTATTGAAAGCAGAGGTTATGTCCTGTAAGCTGTAGATAAAGGCTAAAACAATGATTAAAATCTGCTGAATGGGAGCATTGCTTTCTTTGGCTTTCAGTATTAGTTTCTCCTCAAAACTGGTACAGTGTAGAAACCATACACATTCTTCTTTGGCAGTGTGTCCTTAAGACTGATAGCTGCTATAGTAATTAAATAACATGTGAATACCTGTTTTCTGTTTATCTAATTCATGGCAGTACAAGTAAGAATTGTCTTCAGCATGAGTGCTACTGTTTTCTATTGGCCGTTAACTATCAAATGTTGAGTAATGACAACAAACTCACAACTTGCAACACAAGCAGCTGTGCCAACAAAATTGTAAGGGCTTCCTAAGCTATAAAAAGAAAGTATTCTTTTAATAAGTATTGATTAGTAACTTTTGTGCACTTGGGTACAAGCTGATAAAAATCTTAAGTGTGCTCACAGCCAGTAAGTGAGGAAATGAGGACCACCTTTACAACTCTACTGAATTTGTACACCATCTCACTCATCAGCTACTTCTGGATAAGGAAGTTAAAGTGTGATGTTCCTACTTACGAGTATTGTACAAGCGTTGTACCAAAAGTAAGATTCCCAATGAGCTACAGCCTCGAGAAAAGGTGCTAGGCTAAATCCAACAACAGTGCCATGTGCAGTGGTCCCCCACTCTCAAGTCTGCCTGTCTGTGATTCACTACATCGCTCAGTGTTAGCTTGGCAGCTGCCATAGATGGAAGTGTTGATCGCAGCTCCCGCCCAGTGCGAGGTTCCAGCAGTAACCCGGTTTCTTCCCACAAGGAACTTACCACCCATGGGGATTCATCAGCAGCTGATTGAGGTTTATGGTGAAGAGTGCATGTCCATTCAGCATGTCTGGAAATTGTGCAGGGCTTTTGCAGAGGGTCACACAGAAGTTCACGATGAAGAACGGAGTGGAAGACCGCTGGTTGTTGATGCGATTGTCCAGAAGATCAACAGTGAGCTGCTCAAAGATCTTAGGGTCACTGCCTGTGAACTTGTTTAATGCATTCCTGAAGCTTCCCACAGCACAACTGACAGTAAATTAACAGAAACGTTGGGTTATTGCAAGGTGTGTGCTCACTGGGTCCCCCGGATGCTGACTGGTGGGTACAAGGAGCAATGCCTTGACTGTGCTCGCAAGTTTTTTTCAACAGTATGAGGGAGGAGGCAACAAGGAGAAGTGGTTGGACTCTCTATCATCATGGGAGATGAAATGTGGGTGTTTCATTACACCCCCAAAACAAAACAACAATCTCGTCAGTTGCGTCACTCCAGTTCACGGCCACCAAAGAAATTCAAACAAACGCAGTCGGCAGGAAAGGTTATGGCAGCTGTGTTTTGGGATTGAAAGAGGGTACTTCTCATCGATTTTATGCAACCTGGGATGACAATAAACTCAGACGGATGTTGTGAAACAGTGACCAAGCTCCGGTGAGCAATCCAGAATCACCAGAGAGCAGGACGACTGATGGAGGGAGTAGTGCTTCTTTATGACAATGCTCAACCCCACATCGCTTGTCAAACATGGGAGCTACTAAAGAAATTTGGGTGGACTGTTTGCCCCATCCCCCGTACGGCCTGGACTTAGCCCCCAGCGATTATCAACTCTTCCCCAAGCTAAAGGAACAGTTAGGTGGCAAATGCTTCAAGAGCAATGATAAAGTCTGAGCTTCCTTAACGGGTTGGCGGGAGACATCTTCGACATAGGAATACAAAAGCTGGAGCACCGTCTTCAAAAGTGTGTCGAGAAAAATGGAGACCATGTTGAAAAATAGACAAAAGTGGAAGCTTTTCAATGATGTATAAATTAATGACAATAAACAATGTTTTCTATTTGTAAAAGATACGGGAACCTTACTTTTGGTACAACCTTCGTATATTATTTTCAGAATCTTGAGACCAGATGGGTGAAAAAATTTGATTGTTGTTGTGCTATATACTCCAGGCATGCTAATATGTCAGCCTATATTCAGTTCAACAAAAATCTTATCGAAAGACTAGTTAGAGAGGTGAACCTATATACAGGACATTTTGACTCAAGACTTTATATTGTGCTAAGTTGCTGTAACAGAAAAACTTCACAATTTCTTGGAACACACAAACCCTGTCCATTGTATTGCAGAATACATGATATAACTCTAAAAGACCTGAACAGATAGCTGGACTCATTAGCATGCTGCTTCTTGGATTTGGGGAGGCACACTGACCGCTGATCATATCTGTCAGTTGATTAATGATGAGGGCCATTGTGCAGGCAATCTCGGATGTCGCTTTTAGGTGCTATTCCAACCTGACTAGGTGAATACTGAGATGGTACCCACATCCCTTCTCAGTTACATGATTTACAAACATTTAGAAAACATGCTCACATTCCCACATGAGAGAGCACAACAGGAAGGGCACCCTGCCCCCATTTACCACTAACATTGCCAAATCCTATAAACATGTCAACCCTGTGAAGACATAAGAAAAGGCCAGGAGAAAGAAGAAGAAAGGTGGCACTTGAATAAAAGGGCCATCTGCTTACTCTTTGTGTATTAGTCAAGAGAAGATCAGACTATTTCTTGGCTTCATTGTGTGTAGAAAATGCACTCCTCGATACATCATCATCTGTCGTAAATAGTTACTGTGCTTAGTACTTTGATCTACAGATGTTGCACACCATTAGGCAAAGAGAGCTTCACTGAGTAACAGAGACATCTACAAATGGTGCACAATAGATATCATTATTCAGGTAAATAAAGTGGTGGTTTTTTTTAATTTTTTTTTCCCCTCCAGTCAAAATGAACAATGCCTGTGGACAGATGGAGACTGAGAAAGGAAAAGAAAAGCCATTGGCTACTTATATGCATCATGCTGGCTTCATTTCCGGAAAAAATCATATCTTCTTATAGAAACACAGCTTCCAATGAATTCACTCTCACCAACAAAGATTAAGCCCTGCTTTGTAATATTAGAAATGATCTATGCCTATGTGCCATGTCATATCTGGAAAAGACTATCAGAATAGCCCAATAGAGGTGCAAGTAACATGAATGACACAACCAAATGAAGCAACCAAGTGAATTGGCTGCCACCAAGCATTTCCTGGAATATCATCAAAAAATGAGGTTCAGTAAGACCAGCATAATAGTGCAGGTTCTGGAATAGTGTTTTTAAGGAGTTTGCTAAAATTAACTCTCTCTCTCTCTCTCTCTCTCTCTCTCTCTCTCTCTCTCTCTCTCTCCCCCCCCCCTCCCTCCCTCTCCCCCCCCCTCTCCCTCCCTCTTCCCCCCCCCCCCCCTCCCCCCCTCCCTCTCTAGCACCCACTTTAGTAAGACTTCATTTTCATCTCATTTGCAGAGCAAGAAAACACAAAAAAGACTTGTTCCATGGAATAACATCATGAGTAGAGGAATAAAAATGCATATCAAAGGGTATAGGGGCTGGTAAGAGCCAAACTCTGCTGTAAGTAGAGGCATTATACTGACAGCATCTTGATTCTGTTTGGAACATAAATGAGACAACACATACGTGCACCTGGAGGAAATAACTGTTAGATCCACTTTCAAAATATTAGATACAAAATGAATCATCAGCTCTGCTACAGATACATAATATACGAGCTAACCAGTCAGGAGTAGGACACCACTGAAACATTTGTACCATGTTAAGATCTATGTGAAGTTTGGTGCAAAATATTTTTTTCATCCTCATATTGACTGACTTAGGTACACATGAAGACTTCAGTTCTTCTTCTACATTTGTTATTTCCTGTTGTTCCAGTACAAAACATTATTATTATTATTATTATTATTATTATTATTATTATTGTTTACTCGTTTTAACTGCAGTGAAGCAGTTTTTCATAGTGTTTCTGTGTCGGTTATACACCTGTATGAAAATAGCAGCAAGTGAAATTTTTCATTTACAGGGAAAGTTACATCATATTTTCTGGAGGTCTCACATATGATAAGGCAGGAAGGTCTCCAAGTATAACTGTTATCCATGGAAAGACAACAACAGTACTGGAGATGGAACATAATGTTGTGGACTTCATCACATTATGTGAAAGTCCATGGACAAGTGGTCTGTATTTGCAAATATTAAGTTAACCTTACTGTCACATAATGAGACAGATATTTACATTTACGGAAAATGAGATAATTTTAATAATTTTGTTGCTTTGATTTGTTTTAGATTTCCAAGAGCCTTATGCCATTGTGGTACTGTTGAACAATGACCTGGTTGTAATTGATCTTCTTACAACTGGCTACCCTTGTTTTGAAAACCCATATCCTATGGACATTCATGAATCCCCTGTTACATGTTGCTCTTATTTTGCGGATTGCCCTTCTGATCTGATACCAGCCTTTTATTCTGTTGGTGCTCGTGCTAAGAATCGAACAGGATTTAGTGAGAAGGAGTGGCCCTTGAGTGGTGGGGAGTGGAGCACAACTTCATGCAGCTATTATGAAATTATTTTAACAGGGTAAGTTGTATATCTAAGCAAGCTGCTGTATGCTTAAAACCTCTATAATTTCTGTTGGTGTTATAAGTAAGATCAATTTGAGTTATTGTATTAAAAAATTTCTACTTTTTGACAGTTTCATTTGTGGCTGTTGTATCATACATGATCATCATCCACATGGTATTTGTTTGATACCATGAATTATTTGTTTTATTAATTTCAAAGACGCACCAATAGTAGGGTAGACACATCAACTACCTCTACTCCCACAGTAGCAGCAGCAGCAGCAGCGGCAGTGGTGATGGTGGTGGTGATGGTGGTGTTCTGAAACCATATTGTTTTTACAAAACGTGTTGGAGAACGTAATTTCATTATCTATGAATATCAGGACTAAATTAAAAAAAAAAAAAATATGGTGGGAAGCAAAAAGTCATTTTGTGTTTGAAGAACTTCTATAAGATAAAACTGTAACTGGTGTCAAGCACCTTTGTTCAACTGCACTGCAATTTTGTTTTGTATTGATTGGTTCTGTATTTTGAATGCTGTGCACCATATTTATTCTATGGGTGAATAAGCATTTCTCCAGGCAGATTTTCTTCTGAAATATGGATGTGACATGTTAAGAGATGAGAAGTATGCAGTACATTCTGTTAGACTTTCAGTGTATTCATGAAAGACACTTGTACCCAGATTTGTACTGAAATTTTTAAATCTGTTGTCCAGATGACATGCGGCTGCAACTGTTAATAAATTAAGGCAGTCAAACCTGATAAAATCAAATCCAGTAATGAAATACTGACTGAGAGTTTTGTATGGTAGTATATAGAGACAAATCACCAAATAGTAAATGTTGTTTGCATTCATTACTTAAAATTGGAACTATGACAAACATAATACATCACACATGTAACACAAAGAGATTTGAGAGGTCACATATCCAGTTAATCTCTTGTGATTCCTTATATTTTCTGGCATGAACTAGCCCCACCTCCATCTTGCTGACAGACTTACGATCTTGATTTGTGCTTCGGCAAAAGCAGAACTTACTTGTGGTCATAGAGATTGGTGATCAATTCTGGTATATTGATAGTTGTGCTCTAACCCTGAAATGAAACCAGAACTGTCTCTTCACTGGTGTCAAAATAAGAAAAGGAAACAATGGGTGGCACAGCACCCAAAGCTAAGTGGAGGACATTTGGTAATGGCTACTGCACAATGTTTTGCTAAAGTTGTCTGTGTCATAAGCGAGGTAGTTTGTGCCCACTCTCTATCAGCATCTTACTCAATCCTAGTTCAAAACACCTTTCATAGTAATATGGCCTCTGCCCAAGAAACACTTCCTTGTCATCAGTCTGTGCATTTACAACAAATCACGAAAGACCAATGTTAATGTTTGAAGGGGAAAAAATCAACTTAGTCTTCTTCTTCTTAGTCTTCTTCTTCTGCTTTTAACATAAGCAGTACGTAGGTGAAGAATAGAACCATGAATGACCAAAACCAGTTTTGGTCAAGTGACCATCTCTGAGTCAGGGATATCACTACATAAAGTTAAAGGAAGGTCCCTTGTCATCCAGTACATAATCACGATTAATCAGCTGCAGCATATTCCACTTTCAAAATGGATGCGTATATAAGTGACAGTTGCTCAACAGATAATTATTATGCACTAAATGCCAAGGAACTTTCCTATAATTTGATATAATGTTGTTTGTGACTTGAAGATGTTCGCTTCACTGAAACTGGTTGTCAGTAAATAAATGCACTTTACAGGAGCTTCTGCTGTTTCTTGATGCCCTTCAAGTACAGGGTTGCTATAATTAGCTTTTCATTAACTGAGTCAGTGTAGATGGAAAACTGTTTACTGTATAGGTACCCACCTTTATAGGAATGATGTTCAGACTGTGCACCATGAGATACATGTTGTTAGTAGTATTAGTGTCATGATTTGCTGTTACGCACCAGTATTGGTACAGTGACACGGTGTTGAAACACAAGCACCAGTGTGCATTACAGTTAGCACGAGTCTGGACAAGATGAGCAGGACTTTATTCATAAAACTTTTTTTATCAAACCAACAATTCTTCCCAAGTATCAACACATTAAAGGACTATGGAGAGGTACTCGTTCTGCACTGGGGTTGAAGAACGGGATACAGAAGTTTGAAATAACTGACAATTTCGGAATTGCTCTTTGGAGAGGCTGTTGACCAATCTTGCCACAAATTGTTAAATGTGTTACTGTTACCATGGCTGAAAATGCTGCATGCAGTGAGCTGTCTTCAAGCGATGTGCAAGCTGTACTCGACAGATGAACATTTCATGGTCCACCATTCAAAAAGTGCTCTGAGTAGCCAGGAAATGGTATCTTGACCGCAGTTCCAGGCTGTCATTAATACAAATGGAAATCACTTTGAGCAACATTTGTAACCTGGAATGTTAAATGGTGTGCAATTAACAAATCTTACCATCTGATGCAGAAATGAAAATGTATGCTTTCGGTAGTTTATTCATTATTTCTCTTTCAAATGCCATGGCCAAAGTTTCCACAAAGTTTCATTGTCCTACAATTGTGTTTTTCATCCTCTCAAGGAGCAAAAGTTTAATTATAACTGCTCTGTACATTGTACCTGTGCACCACTGCTAAGAGAAAATATTTTTCAGTATGTTGTGGCACCAGTGGATGTTGTACAACTTGTTGAAATTCAAAAAGTGTCGTACCATCCGAAATAGCCATATGAACTAATCATAGTACATTTTGATGATATTGTTACTGTAAAGATTTATTTAGAAGAGGCTGAAAAACATGAACACAATTAAGGGAGTGGGGGCAAAGAAAATGAATTATCCTGTCATTCACCTCAAATAATATGGGAGAAGTAATAATGCTCTGCGTGCGTGCGTGCGTGTGTTGCTCTAAAATCCCATCTCAAACAAGTATCGATGAAACTCATACTATAAGTCACCTGACTGGTTTTGTATATCGCACAAGCCACACAGTATAATTATTATACTGAAATGATTATTATTATAATTATAGAACTGAAATGTTGTGTAGGACAATTGTCACTGTGTGAAATTATTGACAATGGAGACTGCAGTAGCAGTGTTATAACCATAACTTAATATCTTGAGTTATTGAAAATTTATATCAGAAGAATTTTTTACAGTTACTCTACCATTCAAATAGGTCTTAATTGGAATGCCTTCTTTTCATTTGTACTGCATACTCCAGTGCTGTAATTATCATGTTCCTGCTGCAATTAAAAATTGCCCCTCTCAAAAACCTGCTAAATCTAAACCTATTCCTAGAAATGTAGCTTTTCTGGGCCATATTCTTACTTCTTAGACCTTGAGGTAGGTACATCATGCATGTGCTGAAATGTTGTTGCTCTGTCCTATGCTACCCTGTTGGTGAACTGTGTAGCAGAATCCTCCTCGACTGTGAGCAGTTTGTGTTGTGAATTGGCATGAGCCAATTCACGGGGTTTGGAGGAAGCCGAAAGGCACGCGTTTAAGCTCACGCAGGCTGGCGTGAGGTCTGGAACAGGTAAAGTAATTATACTATCAAGAAAAGTACGTAGCTTCAGGAATACTTAACTTTAATCCATAATTGGTGAACATCGGTCTGACTGTACATGCATCACAAGATAAATAGGAATTGACGATGGCGCCTTGCTAGGTCGTAGCAAATGACGTAGCTGAAGGCTATGCTAACTATCGTCTCGGCAAATGAGAGCGTAATTTGTCAGTGAACCATCTCTAGCAAAGTCGGCTGTACAACTGGGGCGAGTGCTAGGACGTCTCTCTAGACCTGCCGTGTGGCGGCGCTCGGTCTGCAATCACTGACAGTGGCGACACGCAGGTCCGACGTGTACTACCGGACCACGGCCGATTTAAAGGCTACCACCTAGCAAGTGTGGTGTCTGGCAGAGACACCACATTCCTCCCCCGCAAATCGGCGTACGGTTGTTTTATAAGGCTTCTGCCCGCCGTGGGGAGGACCCCATGTTGACGTATGCGACAAGGTGGGGAGCCTAACAACAGGCGAGGCTGTGCCACCCGCACCCTGCCATTCGGTCCGAGGGGAGCTAGGACCTGAAAACGCCTGAAAACCTAGTCCAGGGTGCACGCCAACATGCGGTGTACGCGCCCGTAGAGAGACAGGAAGGGCCGAAGGGTCGACCTCCATCGGGTCGGGGCACCCGACGGGCGAAGACGTCTTATGGTCTGGAGCGGGCAAGAAGTCCATGGCGGAGGACAACGGGTCACGAGAAGCAATCGGCGGCGCGTGACCCAGGGAGGCTCCTGATGGTTGCAGCGATGCGTCCACTGTGGGCGTCGCCGGCGGGAGAGCAGGCGGCGGCGGCGGCGGCGGCGGCGGCGGCGGCGGCGGCGGCGGCGGCAGCGGTGGCGGCGGTGGCGGCGCGTCGCCATGGGGCAAAATGGAAGGCAGCGTCGGTAACACCTGGGGCTGAGGCGAGCCAGTAGATGGGTCCCCAGGGCGCTGACCGGACGGCACCGTCGCTGAAAGCAGACGGGGAGCGGCAGAACCCGTGCGATGACAGAGGCGCAGCTGATTGAGATGCCGGCGCACCTCACCAGAGGCCCCCAAAACCAGATACATAGCGCGGCCGAGGCAGCGAAGAATGCGCCCTTCGAGCCAATGCCGTGACACAAGTAAATCAATATAGGTACGAACGCAGAATTCTCGTCGCCAAACTGTTGTGGACTGGCAAGACAGCCAATCCACAATGACGGGTAGCCGAAAGGCACGCATTTAAGCTCACGCAGGTTGGTGTGAGGTCTGAAACAGGTAAAGTAATTATAGTATCAAGAAAAGTACGTAGCTTCAGGAATACTTAACTTTAATCCATAATTGGTGAACATCGGTCTGACTGTACATGCATCACAAGATAAATAGGAATTGACAATGGCGCCTTGCTAGGTCATAGCAAATGACGTAGCTGAAGGCTATGCTAACTATCGTCTCGGCAAATGAGAGCGTAATTTGTCAGTGAACCATCTCTAGCAAAGTCGGCTGTACAACTGGGGCGAGTGCTAGGACGTCTCTCTAGACCTGCCGTGTAGCGGCGCTCGGTCTGCAATCACTGACAGTGGCGACACGCGGGTCCGACGTATACTACCGGACTGCGACCGATTTAAAGGCTACCACCTAGCAAGTGTGGTGTCTGTCAGTGACACCACAGTTTGTTAATCAGGTTGAATGATATAACCATACAGTCTCACCTGCTTTACTATTAACACAAACCTCATTTACCTCTCGGGTACAGGTACCTCAGAATTTCATAGGTGGGATTTCTCATTTTGGTAAGATTATTGTACTAACCACAAGAACACACAATGACAAACACTTTGTTACATACAGAAATAACTTGTAACAAGAAGTCACCTGCCATAGAGGGGCTACGCTGCCAATAGGAATAATCCTAGTCAGAATGTCAATATTTAAGTGTAGGTGAGGCTGGCTGGGTCTGACTATATAAGCTGTCGGCTGACTGGTAAAGTACACGGAAGAGGTGCTGTACGTGCATCCACGAATGAATGCCTCTGATGGTTCTAGCATCTGTCAACTCCTGTGGCACACATCCATGTTGGTGGCCTCTGACGGTTCTAGCATCTGCTGACTCCTGTGGCACGCCATACAACTTTGTGCCTCGACCTCTAGGTGGGAAATCTATGCGGGTCACTACGCCCCTACACACCTTGAGGGTGGAGCATCACTGCTTGCCTGGGAAAGGTATGGATGGCCACAATGTGGAGACAGTACCCACGTCCATCTAGGCCTCGGAGGTGAGAGGTGAGATCAACTCCCAGTCGCTGGACACCTTAGAATACAGATAAAGGGAAAAAGTGACCAACGCAAGGAGTGCCCAGATGCACACACGACCCTCTCCCACCCCCAAACCTGCCCCCCTACCCCCCTCCCCCCCCCCAAATCCCTCCCCTGCTGTAGGAGCCCAAGACAACAGCATCAGCATGATGGGTAATCAGTAGTCAAAGCTGGGATCCCTGACAACACCCAGTGGTGGTGTGGAAGGCAGAGACAACTCTGCTGCAGGCTGAGGTCAAAAATGGTTCAAATGGCTCTGAGCACTATGGGACTTAACATCTGTGGTCATCAGTCTCCTAGAACTTAGAACTACTTAAACCTAACCAACCTAAGGACATCACACAACACCCAGTCATCATGAGGCAGAGAAAATCCCTGACCCCGCTGGGAATCGAACCCGGGAACCCGGGCGTGGGAAGCGAGAACGCTACCGCACGACCACGAGCTGCAGACAGGCTGAGGTCGTGCGGGAGACATCGAATTGGTGAGGGGTATGTCCACAAGCTGGAGGCTACTAGAGCTGCTGCTGGAGGCTGTGAAGTTACAGGCTCATCGGGCAGAGGCGATGACGTGTGTGGAAGAGGAGAGTGTAAGACTACTGTATAGGCAGCACCCAGAGACCGGGCCTCCAGTGAAGGCAGTGTTGTGCCCAGGATGAGGGGGGGGGGGGGGGGGGAGTGAGTACCCACCTGACATATGTACCTTATTTCTATGGTGATGGATCTCCTGGTCCTCAGTCTGGAGGGTGTGGACACAACTGCTGTTCTGACACACGATGACCGCAATTAACCAACGGGGGCACTGATCAAATAGTGCACCCAGACTGCTGTCCCCAGCAGAAACCTCAGTACAGCAGATCATGATGACAAGTGAGATATTGGACAGAGGAAGAGGTGGAGCAACATCCTCAGCTGGCACCTGTGGAGAAGTTTGACAGGGCTACAGGAACCAATTGGAGTCACACGCTAGGCCATCAGAAAAAAAAAAAAACTGTAATGCCTCCTCAGTGGGGAATTCTGGCACATATTTTTCCATCTATGTCTTAAAGGTGTGAACAATATGCTCAGCTTCCCCATTAGATTGGGGGCGAAAGGGTGGGAAGCGAACACAGCAAATGCCTGACTGCTCACAGAAATCGTGAAATGTCTGAGATGAGAACTGAGGCCCATTGTCAGAAGTGAGAGTAACCAGGAGACCTTCCACTAAAAAAATGTTAGAATCAGAATAGTGACTTCAGTAGTGGCCAAGAACATTGGACTACGTATGGAAAAATACAAAAATGTCTCAATGACAATCAGCAAAAATATATTTAGAAGTGAGCCTGCAAAATCCACGTGGATGCGTTCCCAGGCTGCATTGCTGGAAGGCATGGTGAGAACAAAGCCTTGGGAAGTGCCTGTTGACTAGCACACTGGGGACATACAGCAACCAGATACTCCACCGCTGGACCAGTACACATGTCTGCAAGCCAAGACTTTGGTGAGGGAAACACCCTGTAACAGCTGTAAGACATCCTGCCACAAACTACCAGGGATGACCACCCTGGGAACGGTGTCTTCAGTGAAGAGGATCTCAGACCGACAGATGATGGCACAAGACAAAGTAGTTAAGAAGCAGATCAGAAGTGCGATGTGGAGGAAGAGGAAACCAACACTTCTGAACAAGGTGGACTACCTACTTGAGGACAGGTTTGGATGTCGTTGCCTTGGTGACAGACACTAGTAATTAAAAACCTGTCTACTGCTTGGCGGGAGTAGATATCCAAATGAAAACACATGAGCTCTTCTCGATCAAACCTGGGGTCTGGCCAGTGGGTACCCAGGATAAGGTGTCTGTGTTGCCATGGTGCCCAATGGGGTGAAAATGAATGTCATAGTTGCATTTGAAGTTGAACGAGGCTCACTGCTGTAGCCTGAGGGTCACTGTATTGGACACCTAGGCAGATGGACTAAATAATGAAGTTAATGGTTTGTGGTTTGTAATTCGATGGAATTTGGTGCCGCACAAGAAAACATGAGTTCCAGTAACGGCATACACAATGTCAGAGCCTCCTCTTCAACCTAGGAGTAGTGGACCCATGCCATACTGAGGGTTTTGATGCAAACATCAGTGGCTGCTCAGAGCCATCTGCATTCCGGTGGGACAAGGACTACCTCAATGCTGTACTGTGAGGTATCCATAGCCAAAACCAGTGATTTGTCAGGATAAAAAGTATCTAGACACTGTGCCAAACCAAGGCTTTACTTCAATGTGGTGAAGGCCTGGTCACATGCCAGACAAAGGAAGTGCCTTTGTGGAGGAGGAGGTAAAGAGGGCATGCAGTGGTGGATGCCTCATGAATGAACCGGTGGTAATAGACAGTTTTACCAAGAAAAGCCTGCAGTTCTTGCAACAAGGCATGTGGCAGGTCCACAGTGGCCCAGACAAGACTCTCAATGGGTGGAACGCCCTGCTGCTAGATGGCATGGCCCACTTATTCAAGAGATGGTTGGAAAAACTTTGACTTCTGTAGATTGCAGTGCTGACTCATGGCCAGGAGTCTTAGAAAAAAGGTCCCGAGATTGTGCAGGTGGTTGCTCATAGTACATCATAACAACAGTGTCATCCAGATAGTTGAAACAGTGCAGAATAGTAGATGTGACCTGTTCCAGATAGCACTGAAAAATTGTGGGGGGTACTTGCCAACCCAAATATCAACCATTGGTGTTGATGCAGGCTGAAAGGTTCATTAAGCACCATGATATGCTTGGACTCCTTCTACAGGGGCAACTGATGATATGCTTCAGAAAGGTCAAGTTTGGAGAAGAACTGAATCTCTGCTAAGCATGTGAGCAGTTCATCTGGACATGGCAGTGGGTATTTGTCAACCACGGACTGCTGTGAATTCATGGTGACCTTAAAATCACTAAAAGTTCCAGTTTACCAGGGGTTTTCTTTACGATGACAAGGGTTGTGGCCCATTCAGTTGAGGAAATGGGAACCACAACCCTGAAGAGAGGGGAGTTGGTCCAGATCCACCGTGACTTGGGAGCAAAGGGCTGTAGTAATCTGCCTAGCATGAAAAAAAATCTGGGATGAGCCAACTGCTTCAAGGTTATGTGGGCTTGAGAGTGTGTGGTGTGCTCTTAGCCCTTATGCAAAGATATCCTGAAGTTTTAAGCACAGAGATTCCAATGATTGATAGGGGACTTTGGCAAATACCAACTGTATGGAGTCTGTAACTGAAAAGCCAAAGGCCTGAAAGTGTCAAGCCCGAAAAGGTTTGCGAAATTAGCATCATGGATGGCAATAAAGGTAACAGTGTGTGTCACTGATTTAAAGGTAACTTTAGCTGTGAACTCACCTAGCAAGGGATTGTGCTGTTTACCATTTCTACAAAGGCACCTGTTTACCGATGACAGTGGTGGAGAGCCAAGATCTGCATATGGGCTGGAATACTTTACATGATGTGCAGAAGCTGCTGGATGCGCTGGCTTGTACTGCTGCTACATCATCCTCCCCAGGCGCAGTGGATACAGCCAGGCTACCCTCTACTGCTGTGCCATTGCAACAGGCTTCCAGCTGCTGACCACTGTCAGACCTCATATGATTGGGCAGTTGACAAAACGTCTTTGAGGGAGGGGTTCTCTAATTGGAGGGCCTATTGCCAGACTTCCTTATCCAGGGCAGAGCAGATGATAACATCATGAACCATGATGTCTGAATATGACTCTTTTTTTACTCTTCTGTGCACTCTTCTGGCCAGCCAGAGGAGTACATGGAGGAGAGGCTCCATGCACGTCCATGAGTGGCGGCCTGTGATGGTTTTAGCATCTGCTGACTGCTGTGGTGCACACCACCACTGCTAACTCGTATCTCGGGTGTGGAATCTATGTGGGTTACTACTCTTATATTTCCCCAAATAATACAGATAACCCCGCTTCTCCCATACTTTGATGCCTTTTGTAGGTTTCTTTACATATTCTGCTTTCTTTGTTCATTCTCTTCCAAAACTGCCTTGCATCATCTTTACCTCTTCAGACTGCTTGGATTTTATTTGCACATTTTGCTCTCTTCCACACATTTTGCCCACAGTAGGACTATGTTCTTGCAGTTTTATGGAAGACTATTACAATTAACATAGCTAAGAAAGTACTAGGTATCTGTTAAAGAACTATTCATTATCCAGTTTCACTTTACGGTTATGGAGCACAGGTTTGCTTTGAGAAGAAACTGGAGTCAAATTCTGGCAGACAACATCTTTTTAAACATGTTACAGAGAAATCCTTGGTAAAGAAAGTTAGAAGTGTCGCACACTTATATTTTTGTATTAGTTTTTGGTATAAGAATTATGTAATACCTTTGTGTTCAAATTTAACTAAAAGCTCTGCTTCAGAAAATGCATTCATATGAGAGTGTTCCCAATAATATGTAGTGATCACATAAGACTTATATCATTATTCACCTGACTGGAATACAGTGAGATAATACATATCAGAAAACTTATTGTTCATGTACTTCGTTGTGGATACCATTATGTGTATTAAACTGTTCTTTTTCAGTCATGCGGATGGAAGCATAAAATTCTGGGATGCATCAGCAGGGACACTTCAAGTACTTTACAAATTGAAAACAGCTAAGGTGTTTGAAAAACCAAAATCTAAAAGTGTTGATGGAGCAGATGACGATCCCTTTGCAATCCAACTTATTTCATTATGCCCTGAAAGCAGGAAGCTTTGTGTAGCAGGGGCAAGCAGCCATGTGGTTCTGTTCAAGTTCCGTAAACAAGAATCTGTTTCTGAAACATGTGTAAGTATGTATACATACATAAAAATATGGTGGGTTCTTTAATTATTAATTTTAAATAGAAGGCTTTCTGTAACATTCAGTCCCAAATTATTTCATATTATCTCCTGTTCATTGTGTATCAAGTAGTATTTGGAACAACAGCTCATGTAACACATTTAAAATACATAATTTTGTAGTACAACACATAGTTGATAAGCTGATATATTTAATTTCAATATTAATTTTTCATTATACTGCTGATTTTTCTGCTTGATTTTTGTATATTAATGAACCATGAACCATGAACCATGGACCTTGCCATTTGTGGGGAGCCTTGCGTGCCTCAACGATACAGATAGCCGTACCGTAGGTGCAACCACAATGGAGGGGTATCTGTTGAGAGGCCAGACAAACGTGTGGTTCCTGAAGAGGGGCAGCAGCCTTTTCAGTAGTTGCATGGGCAATAGTCTGGATGATTGACTGATCTGGCCTTGTAACACTAACCAAAACGGCCTTGCTGTTGTGGTACTGCGAACAACTGAAAGCAAGGGGAAACTACAGCCGTAATTTTTCCCGAGGGCATGTAGCTTTACTGTATGGTTAAATGATGATGGCGTCTTCTTGGGTAAAATATTCCGGAGGTAAAATAGTCCCCCATCGGGATCTCCGGGCGGGGACTACTCAAGAGGATGTCATTATCAGGAGAAAGAAAACTGGCATTCTACGGATCGGAGCATGGAATGTCAGATCCCTTAATCGGACAGGAGGGTTAGAAAATTTAAAAAGGGAAATGGATAGGTTAAAATTAGATATAGTGGGAATTAGTGAAGTTCAGTGGCAGGAGGAACAAGACTTCTGGTCAGGTGAATACAGGGTTATAAATACAAAATCAAATAGGGGTAATGCAGGAGTAGGTTTAATAATGAATAAAAAAATAGGAGTATGGGTAAGCTACTACAAACAGCATAGTGAACGCATTATTGTGGCCAAGATAGACACGAAGCCCACGTCTACTACAGTTGTACAAGTTTATATGCCAACTAGCTCTGCAGATGATGATGATGAAATATATGATGAGATAAAAGAAATTATTCAGGTAGTGAAGGGAGACGAAAATTTAATAGTCATGGGTGACTGGAATTCGACAGTAGGAAAAGGGAGAGAAGGAAACATAGTAGGTGAATATGGATCGGGGCTACGAAATGAAAGAGAAAGCCGTCTGGTAGAATTTTGCACAGAGCATAACTTAATCATAGCTAACACTTGGTTCAAGAATCATAAAAGAAGGTTGTATACATGGAAGAATCCTGGAGATACTAAAAGGTATCGGATAGATTATATAATGGTAAGACAGAGATTTGGGAACCGTGGACTCTGACCACAATCTGTTGGTTATGAACTGTAGATTAAAACTGAAGGAATTGCAAAAAGGTGGGAATTTAAGGAGATGGGACCTGGATAAACTGACTAAACCAGAGGTTGTACAGAGTTTCAGGGACAGCATAGGGGAACAATTGACAGGAATGGGGGAAAGAAATACAGTAGAAGACGAATGGGTAGCTCTGAGGGATGAAGTAGTGAAGGCAGCAGAGGATCAAGTAGGTAAAAAGACGAGGGCTAGTAGAAATCCTTGGGTAACAGAAGAAATACTGAATTTAATTGATGAAAGGAGAAAATACGGAAATGCAGTAAATGAAGCAGGCAAAAAGGAATACAAACGTCTCAAAAATGAGATCGACAGGAACTGCAAAATTGCTAAGCAGGCATGGCTAGAGGACAAATGTAAGGATGTAGAGGCTTATCTCACTAGGGGTAAGATAGATACAGCCTACAGGAAAATTAAAGAGACCTTTGGAGAAAAGAGAGCCACTTGTATGAATATCAAGAGCTCAGATGGAAACACAGTTCTAAGCAAAGAGGGGAAAGCAGAAAGGTGGAAGGAGTATAAAGAGGGTCTATACAAGGGCGATGTACTTGAGGACAATATTATGGAAATGGAAGAGGATGTAGATGAAGATGAAATGGGAGATATGATACTGCGTGAAGAGTTTGACACAGCACTGAAAGACCTGAGTCGAAACAAGGCCCTGGGAGTAGACAACATTCCATTAGAACTACTGACGGCCTTGGGAGAGCCAGTCCTGACAAAACTCTACCATCTGGTGAGCAAGATGTATGAGACAGGCGAAGTACCCTCAGACTTCAAGAAGAATATAATAATTCCAATCCCAAAGAAAGCAGGTGTTGACAGATGTGAAAATTACCGAACTATCAGTTTAATAGGTCACAGCTGCAAAATACTAATGCGAGTTATTTACAGATGAATGGAAAAACTGGTAGAAGCAGACCTCGGGGTCTGCAAGCAGTAAAGGAAACAAAAGAAAAATTTGGAGTAGGTATTAAAATTCATGGAGAAGAAATAAAAACTTTGAGGTTCGCCGATGACATTGTAATTCTGTCAGAGACAGCAAAGGACTTGGAAGAGCAGTTGAACAGAATGGACAGTGTCTTGAAAGGAGGATATAAGATGAACATCAACAAAAGCAAAATGAGGATAATGGAATGTAGTCAAATTAAGTTTGGTGATGCTGAGGGAATTAGATTAGGAAATGAGACACTCAAAGTAGTAAAGGAGTTTTGCTATTTGGGGAGCAAAATAACTGATGATGGTCGAAGTAGAGAGGATATAAAATGTAGACTGGCAATGGCAAGGAAAGCGTTTCTGAAGAAGAGAAATTTGTTAACATCTGGTATAGATTTATGTGTCAGGAAGTCATTTCTGAAAGTGTTTGTATGGAATGTAGCCATGTATGGAAGTGAAACATGGACAATAAATAGTTTGGACAAGAAGAGAATAGAAGCTTTCAAAATGTGGTGCTACAGAAGAATGTTGAAGATTAGGTGGGTAGATCACGTAACTAATGAGGAGGTATTGAATAGGATTGGGGAGAATAGAAGTTTGTGGCACAACTTGACTAGAAGAAGGGATCAGTTGGTAGGACATGTCCTGAGGCATCAAGGGATCACAAATTTAGCATTGGAGGGCAGTGTGGATGGTAAAAATCATAGAGGGAGACCAAGGGGTGAATACACTTAGCAGATTCAGAAGGATGTAGGTTGCAGTAGGTACTGGGAGACGAAGGAACTTGCACAGGATAGATTAGCATGGAGAGCTGCATCAAATCAGTCTCAGGTCTGAAGACCACAACAACAACAACAACAACAACAACAACAACAATTAAATGATGCAGAATGGTGACATATTTTTAGCATATGCTGTTATATTGGAGATAGTTACAGTTTCTTTCAATCTTGGATATTTTGGGAGGATGTCGTGGCTTTAGAAATTGTATGTGGCTTCTCACAAATGAAACTTCTGGTGAAAATGATTCATTTCATACAGTCAGTTGCAAGGCATCATACATCTATTTTTGACCTAGTTTTCGTATCAGCTTAGGCACTTGGTGCTTCATGAGACGAGTCTGAATATAGCCTCCTGGTAAAAGTCCTGTAGGGCATGTTCAGCCATGTTGTCACCAAGTGTTTCACCTCCATGTCTGAAGTGGACTGTTTGCCTCCTAGGTGCTCCTTAAATTGAGGAAAAAGATGAAAGTCACTTGGAGTGAGGTCCTGGCTGTAGGAAGTGTGGTTGATGATGGTCCAACAAAACTGCTTCAACAGCATGGTGGTCATTTTAGTTATATGAGGTCACATGTGTCATACCTTTTCAGTTTGTCACATTTTGCTTCTCATTTTTCAGTTTACAACATTCATTTTATCAATAGTCCACAGGTGACTTGGTCATCTTGGAAGTCAGACATAATGTAATCATTGTTTCTGATTTGCAAGGTAGAATCTGGCTGTGGGACACAGATCTGCCTTGCACAATAAAGGAGGAAAAGTGTCGGTACATTCCAGAAAATGTGGTTATAAAATTTCCCGGTGATATATTTTTCCAATTATTTTCTAGTTTCAAACATGAATTTTAAGTGTGTTTGCTGTAAGGTGGTGGTGTGAAACATATTCTGCTCCTACTGCATTTCGAAAGCTTCAACATATTGACAGCCTTGGCCAAACTGAGCAAACTACTTTTAGAAATGAAGATAAACTTCCCATAGATTTTGATTCATTATCACATTTTTTCCCACTCTGTGTCATCAGAATAATGTATAATTAAAAAAAAAATGATGAGGAAAATTAGACACACAAATTATCATGTAGTTAGTGTACAAAGGCAGAAAGTTCTACAAAGATGCCTACTATGAGATAATTCAAGTCCTCAGGTTGCATGTTTCAACTCATATTGATTATACAGTATACATCTATGTTTTAATGGTTGTGGTACTCAAATCTATGCTACAGGTCATTGGAAAAGGCAGAGATGGGTTATGCATCTGGAGTTGTTTTAAACCTGATGGAAGCCTATTTTAACTAACAATATGTGGTTTATATGAACAATTTGTATAAATATGTAGCTCTGTTAAAATTGTGGTTCATTTGTAAAACCAATGTGTGCATTTGTGGAATATTACACAACAGACAAAGTAACTGAAAATCATTAGTTGCTAACAAACTAAAGAAAGGTCAGATGGCATGGGGGAAAATGCTTAACTAGTTGTTTTCAAGAGGAGAGACAGAAGGTTAGTCCTCATTATATTAAATACCTATCACACTGACGTGGTCATTGTTCTTAACTGAAATAACAAAGTTCACATAAAACCCAGTATTGTCATAGACTACAATAATGACATCTCAAGTGTTGATTAGTTGAATCAAATTCTCTACCATTATTCAGCTAGATGAAAAACTATTAGATGAGAGAAAAAGTTCGACATCCTTTGAGGGATATCGTGCCAAATTCTGTCCAATTGCTGCATTACATCATCAAAATCCCGAGCTGGTTAGAACACCATGCCTATAATGCTCCAAATGTTTGCAATAGTGGAGGGATTTAGTAACGTAGCTGGCCAAGGTAGGATATGGCAAGCATCATTAGTAGAAACTCTCGCCATGTGCAGGTAGACATTTTCTTGCTGAAATGTAAGCCCAAGATGGCAAGGGCAACAAAACAGGGCATAGAATATTGTCGATGTACCGCTGTGCTGTAAGAGTGCCACAGATGAGAACCAAAGGGGTCCTGCTATGAAATAAAATAGCACCATCACTCCTGGTTGTCAGCTGTATAGTGGACGACTGGTAGGTTAGTATCCCACTGCTGTCTGGGGTGTCTCCAGACATGTTTTTTTGGCCATTGGAGCTCAGTTCAAAGTGAGACTCATCACTGAAGACAACTCTACTCCAGTCAAAGAGATTCCAGGCCCTAATGATGAGCAGATACATCTCGAGAGATGTCTTGGATAACAGTGGGATACCAACCTTACTGCCACCCACCATATGGCCTGTCAACCAGGGGTGATGGTCTGGGCTGCCATTTCATTTTATAGCAGGGCCCCTTTTGCTGTCAATTATGGCACCCTTACAGCACAGCAGTATGTCGACAATATTTTACACCCTTTATTGTTACCCTTAAAGGCAAGCCATCCAGGACTTACATTTTGGCAAGATAATGCCTGCCTGCACATGGCAAGAATTTTTACTGCTTGTGTTCATGCTTGTCAAACCATAAATTGCCCAGCAGGGTCACTGAATCTCTCCCCAACTGAAAATGTTTGGAGCATTAGGGACAAGGTCCTCCAACCAGCTCAGGATTTTGATGATGTAACTTGCCAATTGCACATAATTTGGCACAATATCTCTCAGGAGGACTTTAAATAATTCTGTAAATCAATTCCAAGCTGAATAACTGCTTGCATAAGGGCCAGAGATGGACCAACTCATTATTGACATGCGCAGTTTGTTACACTCTTGATCTGGAATAAACTGTCCCTTTTTTTCTGAAACTATAATGATTTGTTCATCAGTACTTGTATGTCACATCTACTAATTTCTGCACTATTTGGATAATTCCTTCGTGGTCCATCATTTGTTTTTCTTTTCTTTTATTTTTTCTTAGAGTAAATTCCTACAAAATTAACATCATTCTCCAATTAAAATAACTGCAAGTTGTTTTCTGTCTTCAGTATCTCAGAGGGAAATGTATTTAGCAGTTACTAAGAAATGGGATACCACTTGAACAGAGGAAAACTAAGATAGAAAGTAGCTTTCAGTACTTAAAGGACATTTCTGCTACTGAGAAGACAGCATGACCAACAAAGCCGTATGTTGTGCACACTTGACAGAAGGAACATTGTCCTTTCAATACTGGACTATGGGTACTTCGTTTATGCATCTGCATGTCCTCCCCCCTTATGCTGCCTCAATATTATCCACCATCGTGGCACCCGTTTGGCCTCACGCTTTTTACACTAGCCCGGTTGAGAGTCTGTTTGCAGATGCTGCCAAACTACCACTATCCTGCTGCCGTGACTCTCTTCTCAGCAGATATTTGTGCCGTTTGTCTGCCATGTGGGGCCACCCATCCTATGCCTCCTTCTTCGATCACTCCTTTGATCGCCAGAATGGGGTGCATCCCTCTTCTCTGTTACCTCCTGGAGTTCGCTTTCAGCTCTTGCTCCAGCAGCTTAACTTCACGCTACCTGCCACTTTCCCCAGAGTTCAATATTGGCCTTCATTCTCTTCCTAAGGATACTACTCCAGCCTTGCTCTATCACCTTCAGTTTCACGACTCCGCATGGAATTTTGTGATTGTGCTGTTGCGTACACTAATGGCTCTCGGACTGTCCATGGTGTCGGGTGTGCCTCCGTCGTTGGTGCTGATGTTTTTCGGCATCAGCCTCTGGGACACTGCTCAGTATTTACAGTGGAGCTCTTCACCCTGTATCAGGCAATGCAGTACATCTGGTGACAGAGGCTTTTCAATTGCGTCATCTGCTCTGACTCTCTCAGCGCGCTTGAAAGCCTGTGTATGCTGCACACCATCCATCCCTTAGTGCAGAGGGTTCAGCAAAGCTTTCGCCTGCTCACTCATGATGGAACCATTGTGATGTTTATGTGGGTTCCTGTTCAAGTAGGTCTGACAGGAAATGGGGCCACTGATGCTGCTGCCATGGCTGCAGTCCTCGTACCACAGATCCCTAGTTCTTATATTCCCTCCAATAATCTCTGTGTTGCCATCTGTCAGCAGGTGGTGTGACTTCGGCATCACCACTGGTCCTTCTTTCATGGGAACAAGCTCTGGGCTATTAAGCCTCTCCCAGTGGCTTGGACGACCTCTTTTCAGCACTTTGCTGTGAGGAGATCATTTTAAGTATATTGTGTATTGTGCACTGTCTCTTTAGCCATCGCCATTTATTAAGTTGTCTCCCTCACCACTTTGTGCCCAACTTTTGACTGTCCACCATATCCTGATGGCATGCCCATTTTTAACCACTTATTTTCCTGTTCCTGTTTGTGTTTGCCATCTGAGTTATCACATGTATTATCAAACAATGTGTGGGCTCCAGAATGAGATTTTCACTCTGCAGCGGAGTGGGCACTGATACGAAACTTCCTGGCAGGTTAAAACTGTGTGCCGGACCGAGACTCGAACTCGGGACCTTTGCCTTTCACGGGCAAGTGCTCTACCAACTGAGCTACCCAAGCACGACTCGTGCCCCGTCCTCACAGCTTTACTTCTGCCAGTACCTCATCTCCTACCTTCGAAACTTAACAGAAGCTGTGCTGTGAACCATGCAGAACTAGCACTCCTGAAAGAAGGGATATTGTGGAGACATGGCTTAGCCACAGCCTGGGGGATGTTTCCAGAATGAGATTTTCACTCTGCAGCAGAGTGGGCGCTGATATGAAACTTCCTGGCAGATTAAAACTGTGTGCCGGACCGAGACTCGAACTCAAGTTTGAGTCTCGGTCCGGCACACAGTTTTAATCTGCCAGGAAGTTTCAATGTGTGGGTTGTCGACCGTGTTTTACTTTTTATCTGTTGTAACATTATGGTGAAGGTCATTTAATTTTTAGTTCTGGACCTCTGTTTCTCTATGGCATATTTTATAGGCCTTTCTCCATGTCCCTGTTTTTAGCTGTGTTGTCTTCCATTGTTTGGGATTGACATGTAGTTGTTTTTAATTGCTCTCTTTGTCTTTGTGTTCTACAGTTTTGACATGGGCGCATATGACCCTAGTTGTTTTTGTGCCCTAAAACAAAACAATACAAAACAAACAAACAAACTTGCACATAGTATCAAAGCAGTGAGATGCTTCATAGATGGTCTGAAAAATATTGAATGCAAATTATTTGCCTTGTCGCAGTGATGAGGAGTTTTTAACCTGCCATATATAGAAAATTATTTGCACATATTTAAAATTGGGGTTGGGGAGAGGGGAGTGACAGAGTATCTTGGAATGCTGTATGCTGTATGAAATTTACTTCTTTAAAATTATTTAGAGCAGTTGATGAGACATCAGACTCTCCTGACAGTGAAAAGGTCTGACCTTTTGATTCAGTGAATATGGAGATAGTAATTGGTGACTGCAGGGCTATTACAGCATTATTTATCATTGGTATTAAGAAATGTGGAGGGATATTTCTGTTTAACATTTGTGATAGGAAAACATTTGGAAACTACCTGAGCTGTTGGCAGCAAATGTTCAGTTCTGTTGAAGAAAAAACTTTAGAGGCTCAGTGGCAGAAATTCAGATGTATTGTAGGCCATGTGCTAGATAAGTTGATGATGTGGAAGACAATAAGAAATTGGAAGGACCCACTGTGGGTCAATAGTAATATTATGAAGCTACTTTAAAATTAGAGACAGAGCTGCATAGCAGGCTGAAAGAAAGCAGAGTCCTTGATACAAAACAAAAGCACAACAAAGTCAAAACAAGTGTAAAGACAGCAAAAGGAGAAAGATGTTCAATGAATTCAAAAGTAAGATATTACCTGCTGAACCATCAAAATATTCTAAAATTTCTGGTCCTAATAAAATAAGCCAGTGGAAAAAAGCCATCTGTGCAAATGCTCATTGAACATGATGGTACTGAACTGGAAGAGCGTAAAAGGGAGGCTAGAATACTAAACTCTGTTTTCCAAAACTGCTGCAAATAAGATTACACAGTGTATCATATGTCCAAAGCAGTGAATGTAAAACTGATACGTACAAAAATAACTGAGCACATAGTTTGAAAAACAGCTCAAATAAACAGGTAGAGGAGAGGTGAGAGGATGAGATGGGGTGCCTGCTAGAATCTATAGTGAATGTAACTGTCTCCTCTTTTGGCATCAGTTTACTGTAGGCGCACTTAAACAACAGAGCAAGCATTTTAATTGTAAAAGTTGCTAGTCATTCTGGTCTAGAAGCTGGGTCATCAAACTAATGTGCAGAACTTAGTCACCAATTTCTAGCATAATTATGGAACATGCATTATTGTGTGTACATACAACAGATTTTCTGGATTTGACCTTAAAGAACTGTGGAAGGTCTAGGTCATACTTCAATTTATTGACACATTTTAATACATCATCATCATCATCATTTTCAGAACATAGCTGTGGTAAAAAGAAAAAGAAGGAATTACAATACAAAATGCTACAGACAGTTATATGCACAGTGGTCAGCCATTGCATCAATACTTAAAAAGAAATAAAGGTAGAAATAAAGGTATGAGCCATACAGCAGTGGGAACTTAACATTTTGGGAAACAACTCATACATATTTAAAGTCTAGTATCAAACTTAACATTCATGAAGACCAGTAGTGATGGGGGAAAGAACTGCTGGTAACAGAAGGTGCTGGCAACTAACACAGTGCATAAATGACAATTGTAATACGTAACCAGTAGAAGATCATACACTGAACATCAATTATGTACTATACAACCTAAAAACCACAGAAGAATCATGCAGGCTCGTATTTAAAAAAAAATTGTATGATGCACAGAATAAAAATGCATAATATAAGGAAATATACAGATTTCATGTGAACTGTGAACTGTCCATTATAATTATCTGGGCTGTTATGCCGTGGTCGGTTGATGAATTTTGTCTCAATTCCCAACGTTTCGTCTCCGACTGCGGGAGACATCTTCAAGGGGGTCCGTAGGTCGATGGAAGGTCCAACACACCCACTGGCTCGCTACTGGGTGTGTTGGGCCTTCCATCGACCCACGGACCCCCTTGAAGATGTCTCCCGCAGTCAGAGACGAAACGTTGGGAATTGAGACAAAATTCATCAACCGACCACGGCATAACAGCCCGGATAATTATAATGGACATGATATTTCCGGCCATAAAAGTCTACATTTTGGAACTGTGAACTGCTACAATTATTAAACATAGAGAAATTATCAATCAAGATGTAAATTGCAACAGTGTGCAAGATATGAAATACAGTAATGATATGACTTTAGTTCATAAATGTTCATGCTGTGAGCATAGAATTTGACATAGCTTCATACAAATTACAGTGTAGGCATAGAAATAAACTAGTTTCAAAACCAATTACAATTGCCTACATTGTAATTGGTTTCGAAACTATTTTATTTCTGTGTCTTCATTGTAATTTGTATGAAGCTATGTCACATTCTATGCACACATTTTAAATGTTCAAGTGTAAGTCATATCATTTCTCTATTTTATATCTTGCACATTGTTGTCATTTACATCTTGATTGATACATGCTCTGTTTAATAATTGTAGCAGCTAACCGTCTGCATGAAATCTATATATTTCCTTATATATTTTTATTTTGTGCGTGGTTTCTTTGTGGTTTGCAAATCATTTATTACATAAACAGTGTTCAGTGTATGGTCTCCTGTTGTTTACATTAAATTTCAAGATAGTCATTTATGCACTGTAAGTTACCATCTGGCGATGGCTGTTGTTTTCCTCACCACTACTGGTTTCTATGTACATTCAGTTTGGCACTAGGATTGATATATGAGGGCATGCTGAAAAGTAATGCCTCTGACTTTTTTAGTCTGTTTTCAGTCTCGGTAAAGGTATTAAATGTCATGCATATTATCTGGTTGACTTTCTCGTTTCTGCCTCTAGAGGGCTCTGAATTGTAGCATGTAACATGACAGTGTTTAATGTAACTAAGTCAGTGCATAAGAAACAGCACACAGAAAATGAGTGTCTAACTGTAGAGAAATGCCTCCCATTGAAATCCATGGAAGAAGGAAAGCTGTGTATGGTGATGGTCATTTCAATATCAGTAATGTGAGATGTCTGCAACAATCTGAAGCCTTAATTTCACTTTCATTGATTATCCTCCATGCAGTCCCAGCTTTGCCCCATCCAGCTTTCATCTGTTTCCAAAACTTAAAGAACATCTTGGAGGATTTCACGATGTTAGTGCAGAAAACAGTGCAAGCAAAGGTGAGGTTGTGACTCTATCAGCAAAGTCAAGCAATGTATTGTGATGGTATTGGCTAAGTGGTCTCTTGTTGGGAGAAACATGTTTGTCACCAAGATGACTATGTTGAGAAATAAAGATGCAGACATGATGAATAAAGATGCAGAATGTTAATACAGTATGTTTTATTTAAAAAACTTCGAGTATTCACACAAAAAATTCAGAGGCATTACTTTTCAGTGCACACTCATACATATGAGCTATTTTCAATAAGTTATCTGCCCACTGCTGTGTGGCTTATTCTTGTATATCTCTGTAAGTACTGATGCAACAGCTGACCCTCATGCATGTAATGTTTCATATTTTAATCTTTTTTTTTTTTTTTTTTTTTTTTTTTTTAACACAGTCAGGTTCTGATGATGATGTATTGAAAGGCATCAGTAAATTAAATTATAACCAAGACATCCCACAATTCATTAAGTGTCAATTCTGGATGGTCACCTCCCTCATAGACGGAGAGATTTGTCTGTCAAGTGAAGGATAGTCTGGAGACTGAAAAACACCTATGAAGGAATCAACACAGTTTCTGTAAGGACTGATCAAGTAAAACCAAATCGCTTTGTTCATTCATGAATTCCAGAAGATAGTAAGTCACAGAGCTCAACATCATATTTCTCAACTTCCAGAAAACCTTTGGTTCAGCTGCATACTGTCACTTAGTTAACAAAATACACACATACCTGGATAGATATGGGACTGGATAGGAAACTTTTGTTTCAACAAAAACCCTTAGACTGTTCTTAATGGAAAGGTACACTCAGAAACAAAGGCAGTTGCTGATGTATCACAAAGTAGTATGATACGGCCACTGCTTTCCGTGAAATATATAAATAAACTGGTAAGTGAAGTATGTAGCCCCATGAGGCTGTTCATAGATGATGCAGTTGTGTTCAGGAAAGAGTGTGCTTTCATAAATTTTTACAACATGCAGAGGGACTGGCTAATGTTCAGCAACTAGTACAAATGTTGACATATAACATAAATAAATGTGATGTAATGTATGTAGGCAGCTGGCTGGATGAAACTTTTTTTGACTATGAGATCAGTCATCAATCACTGGAATTGGATACATCCTTAAAGTATGTATGAAGAAGTGATAAGTGACAGATAAAAATCTTAGGATTGACAAGATATTGGACACAAGACCTTTGGATTTTTAGTATGACATGTTACCTCTGAACCACTGAGCCTGTCAATCTATTGCACTTAAAAGTTGTGTCCAACATGTTATGTGCCTCCTAAACTGAAATTAGAAATTCCTTTTCCTTATACAAAATATTCTAGGTGGAATGCTGGTGGACCCAAATGTGTACAACTTCAGAACCCTGTCCAAAACCTACTCCAGATCCCCATGAGAAACCAACAAAAAATAGTGTAACTTAGCTGTCTAATAGTTTTAAAATGCAAGGAAGACCAATTGCTTTTTATTAAAAGATATTGAATGATGATATGTAAAAAAGGTTTCAGAAATCTTTAAGTCAGAAGTATCTCTCTAGATATCAAGACTTAACAAAGTGACACGTGTATGGTATGGAAAACAGGGTCCAGAAATTAACCAGTGTTAGTATAATAAGTTTTTCAGTTCAGTTTTTATACTGTTCAGTTGAATCCAAGTCTCTCTCCTCTTACCCCCTACCCCCAATTACTTATATCTGTATGTGATGGCATAACTCGTAATTAATGAACTGTCAGTGTTGTGACAATGTGATTAGTAATTTTGGCACAAGTGGACTGAAAAAATCGAGGGTTCATCTAGTTTTCCTAATGCACTCGAGCCACATTTTGGGATGACTTATTCATTGGGGCTGTGGCAGCTCCCTTTTTCTGTTCTTCCATATCAAAGTCAGTTATTTGTTTGGAATGATATTACTGTTAATGGGAAGTTAAATGCTAACAGAGCAAAGACTACACCTTTTCTTTCTATGGTATAGCATTCTGTGTAGCTGATGGTAATTAAGGCAGAGAGACACACATCTTAGCAGTACAACCTTGCAGTCTAGGGAATTATTACATCTGCAAATACATGGAAGTGTTTCTGTAAATTTGGTAATGCAGTACATTTTTGTGTGCAGATATAAGGGTGCTGTGTGTTCTTTTTTTGTGCTATGCTGTGGAAGGGAAACATAGCATCCATTTAATAGCCATAAAGCATTGATTATTAGTCAAGAATGTTATTAAACAGTGATAAATACATAAATGAAGTATTAACAAAAATAGTAATAACTGGTTACTGTGTAAATTAGACACTACATTGTAGTGTAACAAAGCTTAGCTGTTACCTGATACGGACCGTCTCATTAAGTAAACTTTGAGGTGGTAAAATTACTTTTAGTGCATCACCTGTAGTTTGGGGAGGGGAGCCAGTGTTAACCAAGAGCATGTCAAAAATGAATTAGGTCTGGGAAAAATACCTTACTTCCTGTAGGTGCTTTTCTGTGTTTCCAGTTAGCTAAATTATGGTGTGGTTCCCTCTTACTCCCTGAAGCCCAAGTTTTAAGGCCATGAAAACATTAGTAAGCAGAAAATTTCACAAGTAATGTACGACATGGATTATCCCATTCATAATTAGTCATTGTAAGTGTTAGTTTCACAAAAGTTATCGTATTTATTCTAACAAAGCAGTATAGGATGAAAATATGCAGAAAACATGGCCCCTCCCCCCTCTCTGCCCTCCATCTCTCCCCCCTCTCTGCCCTCCATCTCTCCCCCCTCTCTGCCCTCCATCTCTCCCCCCTCTCTGCCCTCCATCTCTCCCCCCTCTCTGCCCTCCATCTCTCCCCCCTCTCTGCCCTCCATCTCTCCCCCCTCTCTGCCCTCCATCTCTCCCCCCTCTCTGCCCTCCATCTCTCCCCCCTCTCTGCCCTCCATCTCTCCCCCCTCTCTGCCCTCCATCTCTCCCCCCTCTCTGCCCTCCATCTCTCCCCCCTCTCTGCCCTCCATCTCTCCCCCCTCTCTGCCCTCCATCTCTCCCCCCTCTCTGCCCTCCATCTCTCCCCCCTCTCTGCCCTCCATCTCTCCCCCCTCTCTGCCCCCCATCTCTCCCCCCTCTCTGCCCCCCATCTCCCCCCTCTCTGCCCCCCCATCTCCCCCCTCTCTGCCCCCCCATCTCCCCCCCATCTCCCCCCTCTCTGCCCCCCCCATCTCCCCCCCATCTCCCCCCTCTCTGCCCCCCCATCTCCCCCCTCTCTGCCCCCCATCTCCCCCCTCTCTGCCCCCCCATCTCCCCCCTCTCTGCCCCCCCATCTCCCCCTCTCTGCCCCCCATCTCCCCCTCTCTGCCCCCCCATTTCCCCCCTCTCTGCCCCCCATCTCCCCCCCATCTCCCCCCTCTCTGCCCCCCATCTCCCCCATCTCTGCCCCCCCCCATCTCCCCCATCTCTGCCCCCCCATTTCCCCCCTCTCTGCCCCCCATCTCCCCCCCATCTCCCCCCTCTCTGCCCCCCATCTCCCCCCCATCTCCCCCATCTCTGCCCCCCCATCTCCCCCATCTCTGCCCCCCCCATTTCCCCCCTCTCTGCCCCCCCTCGCCCCCCATCTCCACCCATCTCCCCCCATCTCCCCCCATCTCCCCCCATCTCCCCCCATCTCCCCCCATCTCCCCCCACCTCTCCCTCCATCTCGCCCCCCCTCTCGCCCCCCCTCTCTCTCTCTCGCCCCCCCTCTCTCTCTCTCGCCCCCCCTCTCTCTCTCTCTCGCCCCCCCTCTCTCTCTCTCTCGCCCCCCCTCTCTCTCTCTCTCGCCCCCCCTCTCTCTCTCTCTCGCCCCCCCTCTCTCTCTCTCTCGCCCCCCCTCTCTCTCTCTCGCCCTCTCTCCCTTCGTCTCACTCTTCCTCTTTCCCACCTTTTTTGGTGCACCTGTGACTGGTTTTGCTCAGTAGGAATCTGTCAGCTATTCCTATGATGTTATGCCTAATGAGTAAATGCAACCACAATTCAAAAGGAAGAATACAGTGTATGCTACCCCTCTCCAAATCATGAAATTTTTTTATATTTAATGGTTTGTGTGTTGTATTTATAAATTGGTGATAGGGAAACAGCCCAGCATTTTCCTAGACAGGTGTGGGGAAACTAAACTACTACTACTACCTCAGGAGGGGTGGTGTACTTCACAAAACCTATGCAACACAATTCTGTATATCCTGTCTCTAGCCGTGGCAATTTGAGGGATGTCAGTTGTGATAGTGAGGACCTGTATTAATACTAGACCTCTACAGCAGGGAACTAGCTATCGTTACACCAACTGTTATGAGATATACTACACACAATTAAATGTTTCCTGCCTGGCAAATGTCAAATCTATACAGTTTGTATCAGTGCCATCAAAACTAATAACTAACATTTTATCATGACACAATGCACTGATAAACAGCAAAATATATAAATGTATATATTTTCAGAAGTTAATTTACTGTAGGACAATAATGCACAATTCTATAAAGTTATTGTAATACAATCATGTTAAATAACTGACTGTGTAAATTAATGTTGCTTACCGGCATATTTATACAAATATATTTGTATGACACACAGCTGTAAAATAAGCAATTGCCAATCTCTGTACTGTAAAAATTGGCACTATTGCACAAAATACATGCTACAGTAACTTGGAATTTTAGTTCTAAGTTCCAGAATGAATGATACACATTTGCAATTTGTAGAATCCTTTAATTATTGGGCTCCTGAAGAGGAGATGATTGAATTTTCCTAAACAGGTGTGCGGAAACTTTACTGTATTACTACCTGAGCAAGGGTTGTGTACCTTAGTAATGCCGAACAATGAGATTACTTGGAACACATCCATCTCCTCACTGTTCACAAAACATATTACATTCACTAACATTGCTCAAGTAACTTTGATTCAAATCACCAAGGTCGTTGGGTTGCATCTTCAACAAGTCATTAAAACACTGTGGGCTTGATTCCAATTGCCACTTAAAGTTCAGCTAAAAATAATCAGCAATGGTGGCTGAAGACATCAAATACAATTATTCACCCTCACGCCAATGGCCTTATGAAAGAAGATGGGAGAGTGGCCAGAGGTTAGGGGCACCTCTTGAACTTTGGGTGGATAACTGCCCCTTACAGGCAGAAGAACTGGCAGTGTCCAACAGATGATAATACAGATGATAACGGAAACCACTGCATTAAAGACACATAATGTGTATCCACAGGACATGAGGCCTGTAATTGAAAAAGTGTCATAAAGATATCTCCATAGACAGAGGATTCCATATTAGTTCCCATTTAAGACCTCTGACAGGGCAGTTCCAAGGAAGAGTGACCTTGAGAACAAGACTGAATAGTTGACTAAACTGTAACAATCTAAGAGTCAGAGCATAAAATGTTAGAAGTTTGAATGTGGTACAGAAGGTAGAAAATCTGTAAGGATAATGCAAAGGCTCAGTCTAAACATATTAAGGATGAGTGAAATGAAATTGAAAGAAGATAATGATTTATGGTCAGATGAATATGGGGTAACAACAACATCTACAGGAGCAGGACTCATCACGAATAGGAAGGTATGGCAGAAAGTGAGCTATTGTGAACAGCTCAGTGATAGGATTCGTGATGGTATTAACCGTGCTTTCCTCTTTGGATTGGAGGAGATTGTCTCTGGTTTCAGGTGGCTAGCTTTACTGGTAAAGACTGCAGGTTTTTTGTGTGAGATGAAGGCAAAGTTCACCATCTACAGCATCACTGACAGCACCAGTTTGCAGAACTTTGATACAGAGCTGAGTGGAGGGTATGAATCATAGGCTCAGAAGGTTATGTGACTGTGTACACTACAGATTCCTCTAGTTGTGCCACAGGCTGCTGTGATAATCAGTCCTGCTTTATACGTCACAGGTCCACTATACACAGGGGGTGGCTACACAGCCAGTGGGGTGTGTGTGTGTACTGGACTGGGTTATTTTTAGGTTAGTGTGTCTCTGGAAATTAAAAAAGGATAGTATTCTGAAAAGGCATGGGTGAAACATGGGACAATGGTTGATCTAGGACCCAAAGGTATTACAGTAGTAAACTGTAGTAGCTGTGTTGAGAGAGAACAAGAGCTCCAGGAGCTAATGGCAAGCACTGAAGCACAAATTGTCATCGGTACTGAAAGCTGGTAAAGCCAGAGAAGAGTTCACCCAAAATTTTTACCAAGGACCTAATGGCGTTCAGAAAGGATGGATTAAGTGCTGGGGTGTTTGTTTGGTGTTAAAAGTAGTATATCTTGTAGCGAAATTTAAGAAGATAGTTCCTATGAGTTACTCTGGATTAGTCGACAGCCAGAATAAATTAACATTTGGTTCCTTTTACCGATCCCCTGACTTTAATACGGTTACTGAACAGTTCAAAGAAGACTTGAGTCTCATTTCAAATAGGTACCTCACTTGTACAATTACACTTGGTGGTGACTTAAATCTACCCTCAATATGTTGGCAAAAACACATGTTTAAAGTCGGTGGTAGGTGTGAAACGTCATCTGAAATCGTACTAAATGTTTTCTCTGTAAATTATTTTGAACAGTTAGTGCAGGAGCCCACTTGAAGTGTAAATGGTTGCATAAACATACTTGTCATATTACAAACAAATGATCCTGAGCAAATAGCGAGCATCATTATGGATACAGGGATTTGTGACCACAAGGTGGTTGTAGGGAGACTGAATACCATAACATCCAAACCTACCAAAAATAAACTCAAAAGGTATCTATTTAAAAAAGCAGATAGTGTAGACCAGATGTGGCTAAAAATCAAAGAAATTGTATTTACAGCAATGGAGAGGTTTACATCAAATAAATTAATAATAGATGGAACTCATTCCCCGTGGTACACAAAACATGTCAGAATACTGTTGCAGAAGCAATGGAAAAATACATGCCAATTTTAAAAGAAAGGAAAATGGCAAGATTTCCAGTGTTCTATTGATGCTCAAAACTTAGTGCGGGCTCCTTGTGATGTGCATTTAATAGTTTCCACAATGAAACTCTGTCCCAAAATCTGGCAGAAAGTCTTAACAGACCATGGTCATATGTAAAGTACACCAGTGGCAAGCCACAAGCTATACCTTCATGGTGATACGGCAGTGGTAATCTTTAAGACTATAGTGCCACTAAAGCAGAGTTACTAAACATGACTATCCAAAATTCTTTCGTCAAAGACAAAATAGTAAATATTCCAGAATTTGAATCAAGAACAGCTGTCAACAGGAGTAATTTAGAAGAAGGTAGCTGTAGAGCAGTGAAGCAGCCTAAATCACTTGATAAAAGCAGGTCCATGGGTCCAGATGATATATCAGTTGAATTCCTTTCACAGTATGCTGATATAATAGCTCTGTACTAAACAATAATATCAACCAATAAGTCAACAAAAGGTCCTTACCTAAAGACAGAAAGTTGCACAAGTCACACTTAACACCTAAGAAAGGCAGTAGGAGTAACCCAATGAATTATAGATCCATATTGCTGACATTGATTTGCAGTAGGATTTTGGAACACATACTCTGTTCAAACAGTACCTTGAGGAAAATGATATGTTAAAACACAGTCAGTACGCCAGAAAATATCATTCTTATGAAACACAATTAGCTTTTTGTTCTCACAAAGTGATCAGTATTATGGATGGTGGATCTCAGATTGGTTCCATATTTCTAGATTTCCAAAAGGCCTTTGATATTGTTCACCACAAGAGGCTTCTAATGAAATAGTGTGCCTATGGAGTATTGTCACAATTGTGCAAATGGATTCATGGTTTCCTGCCAGATAGGTCACAGTTCAAGGAAACTAATGGAAAGTTATTAATGAAAATGGATGTCATATCTGGCATTCCCCAAGGAAGTGTATCTGTTGATACACACATCAAAAAAAGCTTTGCATCACCTCTGTTCAGAGAGTTCTGGAACCCGCACAGAAAATTGTAATAGACATCAGCATGAACATGATTTCCGCCCTATTTATTGCTCATGAAAACCACCCATTGCATGTTGTACCGCCATACAGCGAGACCTTCATAGGTGGTGGTCCTGACTGCTGTATACACTGGTACCTTTAATACCCAGTAGCATGTCCTCTTGCATTGATGCATGCCTGTATATGTCGTGGCATACTATCCACAAGTTCATGAAGGCACCATTGGTCCAGAATGTCCCACTCCTCAATGGTGATTCGACGTAGATCTCTCGGAGTGGTTGGTGCACCAGGTAATCCATAAACAGCTCTTTTCAATCTATCCTAGGAATATTCAAAGGGTTCATGTCTGGAGAATATGCTGGTCACTCTGGTTGAGGGATGTTGTTATCCTGAAGGAAGTCATTCACAAGAAGTGCACAATGGAAGCGTGAATTGTCGTCCATGAAGACAAATGCCTTGCCAATATGCTGTTGATATGGTTGCAATATTGGTCAGAGGATGGAATTCACATATCATACAGCTGTTAACAGCGACTTCCATAACCACCAGTGGCATATGTCAGCCCCACATAATGCCACCCCAAAACATCAGGGAACCTCCACCTTGGTGCACTCATTGGGCAGTGTGTATAAGGTGTTCAGCCTGACCAGGTTGGAGGCATATGCGACACTCATCCGTGAAGAGAATGTGATGCCAACCCTAAGCAGTCCACTTGGCATGTTGTTGGGCCCATCTGTACTGCACTGCATGGTGCCATGGTTGCAAAGATGGACCTAGTCATGGACGTGGAGTGAAGTTGCGAATAATGCAGCCTATTGCAAGCAGTTTGAGTCATAACAGAAAGTCCTGTGGCTGCACAAACAGCGTTATTCAACATGGTGGCATTGCTGTCAGGGTTCCTTCGAGCCATAATCCATAGGTAGTGGTCATCCACTGCAGTAGTAGCCCTTGGGTGGCCTGAGCGAGGCATGTCATGAACAGTTCCTGTCCGAACAGCATCGTTTTGGTTTACTCAGAGATGCTTGGACACTTCCCTCATTGAGAGCCCATCCTGGCACAAAGGAACAATGCGGACATGATCAAACCTTGGTGTTGGCCGTCTAGGCATGGTTGAACTATTGACAACATGAGCCATGTACCTCCTTCCTTGTGCAATGACTGGAACTGATTGGCTGTCAGTCCCCCTCCGTCTAATAGGTGGTGCTCATGCATGGTTGTTTACATCTTTGGATGGGTTTAGTGATATCTCTGAACAGTCAAAGGGATTGTGCCTATGGTACAAAATGCACAGTCAATCTTCAGGAGTTCTGGGAACTGGGGTGATGCAAAACTTTTTTTGATGTGTGAATTATATATGTATTGACGATTTAGGAGACAATCTGAACAGCCATCCTCAATTATTTGCAGATGATGCTGTCATTTCCGATCAAAGAGTCATCAGAAGATCAAAAACAATTGCAAAACGATTTAGATAAGATATCTGTATCATGCAAAAAGTGACAGTTGATCCTAAATAGGAGTACTGAAAGGAATTTAGTTTACTCGATAAATCAGACAGATCTAAAGGCTGCCAATCAAACAATATATGCAGGAATGGTTGTTGTTGTTGTTGTGGTCTTCAGTCCTGAGACTGGTTTGATGCAACTCTCCATGCTACTCTATCCTGTGCAAGCTTCTTCATCTCCCAGTACCTACTGCAATCTACAGCCTTCTGAATCTGTTTAGTGTATTCATCTCTTGGTCTCCCTCTATGATTTTTACCCTCCACGCTGCCCTCCAATACTAAATTGGTGATCCCTTGATGCCTCAGAACATGTCCTACCAACCGATCCCTTCTTCTGGTCAAGTTGTGCCACAAGCTCCTCTTCTCCCCAATTCTATTCAATACCTCCTCATTAGTTATGTGATCTACCCATCTAATCTTCAGCATTCTTCTGTAGCACCACATTTCGAAAGCTTCTATTCTCTTCTTATCCAAACTATTTATCGTCCATGTTTCACTTCCATACATGGCTACACTCCATACAAATACTTTCAGAAATGACTTCCTGACATGAAATGCAGGAATTACAATTACAAAAAACTTAAACTGGAATGATCACAAAGATAATCTTGTGGGAAAGGAAAATCAAAGACTGTATTTTATTGGCAGAACACTTAGAAGATACAACAGGACTACTAAAGAGATGCTTGCCTGTCCTCTGCTAGAGTACTTTCAAGATAGTATTGATGGAGGTCATTTAGAGACTTCACAGAAGGGCAGCTTGTTTTGTATTATTGTGAAATAGGGGGGGGGGGGGGAATTAGAATAGATATGATGTAAGAGTTGGGGTGGCAATAATTAAAACAAAGGTGTTTTTCATTACAGCAAGATCTTTTCATGAAATTTCAATTTCCAACATTCTCCTTTGAATGTAGATTATGAGGTTATGGGTGGCAGATCAGGCAGGTCTTGCAACTCAGTCTTCCACAGATATATGATTCTAGTGGCAAGGGGTTGTGAGTTGGCATGTCATAGGGATGGACTAAGATGTTGTGTAAGTTGCCTGGGTTGCAGACCATTACTTAGGTGCAGTGGGAAGGATCTTGGGTAATCATGTAAACATATCTGTTGTGAAGTAAATGAAGTATGATCCTGATATAAATCAGACAGATTTTAGTAGAATTAGTGGTTGACTGAGGGACAAAATTCATACAAAAGTCAGTCAATATTCTGATTGCATTGATATATTTATTTAACTTCAATTTTCATGCTTTTAGGACTCATTAGCTAAATTAAATTTTGTTAAGTATATGTTGTGCTTGCCCCACTGTATTACCATAACCATCATTACAGTCAAGGTCACTGATACAGATACACAATTTTTCTGCTCTGTGTTTGAAATGATTGTGTATGTAGTTTCCCACAAATTTGTAATTTTGGTCTTTCATAGACTTTCACTTCTTAATATTCATGCATCACTGCCATTATCTGATTCACATCGTGCTATACACAATTCAGCATATGCCAAATACTAGTTGTTTAAGCACAAATTATTATAGTACGTTTTATTTAGTTGTGACATTAGTACCTTCACTTTCCATTGGTTAATATGTCACACTTGAATAAATTTGAAATTTATTGTTAATGAGTGTTAAACTTACAATCATGTCCTCTTGCTAGACTATCAGACCATGAGTGGATTCAATACAAGCCTGGCTCACTTCACTGCCCTACAGGCTAGTGATCTGTATAAACAGGACATGAGAAACAGATACAGAACACCCTTGAAGGTTCTGCTTAAACAGTTTCAGAATGTTAAACTGATCATTTTGTTTCATCATCTTTATCAGTAAACTTCCATCATTAGCCCCTTTTGAAGACCTTGGCATCTGTTCCATATAATGTTAATCAGAACTAAATTTACAGTCAAAATTGAAGTATATAGTTAGATAGTATTCATTTTCAAGCATAATTCCTGAATTAATTGAGCATTTCAAAATACAACCAACTGTATTTGAAAGCAGGACATTGCCTTGCCACACAAAGAAAGGGGGAGGACACCTTTGTTGTGGATTGACACGAGAGCCAACCCACTATGAGAGGAAGCCAAAAGGCACGCGTTTTAGCTCACGCAGGCTGGCGTTAGGTCTGGAACAGGACAAGAAAGTTAGACTTTATCAAAAAAGGACATAGCTGTTGGAATACTTAACTTTAATCCATAATTGGTGAACATCGCTCTTGACGGTACATGTTTTACAGCATCAATAGTAACTGGTAATGGCGCTCTGCTAGGTCGTAGCAAATGACGTAGCTGAAGGCTATGCTAACTATCGTCTCGGCA